>NC_069502.1:266414483-266611983 GCF_027579735.1 Bombina bombina
GAGGTAAATAACCCCTTCGGTACTGCATGTAATGTGGTGTTTTAATTTATACATTTTGCCTGTGTGGGTGGAAAACACTTTAGTTTTTGCCATGTATTTGCACGCCACACATCGCCCACAGGGATGATTTCCAGTGGACCTGTGTGTGGTAAGCCAATCTGTTTGTTTTCTGAGTGATGTATATTGACTTCTCACGAGTTTGTCTCTCAAATTGGGTGCTCTTCTGGCAGTGATTGTGGGGTAGTCTCCTACTTCTCTAGATACCCCTTCATCACTCGTTAGAACGTGCCAGTTTTTTTGCAGTATCCTTCTCAGGGTTTTCCAGTGACAATTATAGTCCGCTATTAGTCTAATTGGACCCTGTTTAGCTTTTTGCTTGGGTACAAGAAGTTGTTCTCTGTTCGAATTAGCTGCTTCATTTAGAGCTCTGTTAACAACTCTTTTTGAATACCCCCTATTTAGAAACCGTTGGTGCATCTCTTTGGCATGTTCATAGTATTTTGTTTTTGTGGAGCAGTTACGACGGAGTCTAAGGAATTGCCCCTTAGGTATCCCCTTCTTCAAATGGTCGGGATGATGGCTTGTTGCAAGAAGCAAGCTATTGGTTGCAGTGGTTTTTCGAAAGTTCTCAGTCACAACAGAGCCCTGATTGAGAATAATCTTAATATCCAGAAAGGATATTTCCTTCTTGCTGCTTTGCAGTGTGAGATAAATATTTCTATCATTTTTATTCAGAGTTTCTACAAAAGTAGAAAGACTTGTTTCTGAGCCCTCCCATATGAGGAAAATATCATCCACATATCGAAGCCATATGTGGATGTTTTCCTCAAAGAGAGGGCTCTGATATACATCTTCCATCTCCCAGGCTCCCAAGTGGAGGCAAGCATATGTGGGGGCACATGTCGCCCCCATAGCTGTCCCCTGCTGTTGAACATACACTTTGTTGTCAAAGAGAAACACATTATTCGTCAAAATGAACTCTAACAGTTCCATGACAAAATCAGTATGCTGTTGTGTTTGTGTGCCTCTCATTGCAAGAAAGTGATGGCATGCCTTCAAACCAACATTGTGAGGGATGGACGAATAAAGTCCTTCCACATCTAGACAGGCCATGATGGCACCTGGAGGAACTGACAGGTTATCAATTTTTCTTAAGAAGTCTGCCGTGTCCAGGATGTAGGATGGTAGTGTACTCAGAAATGGCCTAAGGAAGTAGTCTACATAGTTGCCTAGGTTTTCAGTTAGGCTGCCAATGCCGGCAATTATTGGACGGCCAGGCGGATGGTTAGCATTCTTATGTATTTTAGGAATACAATAGAAGACAGGTGTTATTGGATGCTCAGGGTAAAGATATTTCTGTTCATGAGTAGTGATCAAGCCACTACATCCAATTTGAGAGACAAACTCGTGAGAAGTCAATATACATCACTCAGAAAACAAACAGATTGGCTTACCACACACAGGTCCACTGGAAATCATCCCTGTGGGCGATGTGTGGCGTGCAAATACATGGCAAAAACTAAAGTGTTTTCCACCCACACAGGCAAAATGTATAAATTAAAACACCACATTACATGCAGTACCGAAGGGGTTATTTACCTCCTCTCCTGTAGTTGCCCACGTTTTTACGTGGGTAAGACCAGGAGAGCCATAAAGGATAGGATAACTGAACATAGGGATGACATTAAATATAAAAATCCCAAGAGTAATGTGGCAAAACATTTTGAAGAAATTCATGCCTGCAACCCTGACTCCCTCTCATTCATTGGTATTGACAGAGGTATTACCAATAACAGAGGGGGTGACAACGACAAAGTCCTCCTCCAGAAGGAATGTAGGTGGATCACGATCCTACAAACCCAGATACCCAATGGGCTAAATGACAGGATAGACATGGCCTGCTTTCTGTAAGGCATAAATGTCATCTTAATCCCACTCTCGTTCTCAGATATTTATGTACCATACAGTGATATAAGAAAATACTCAATTAAGTACTATCTCTATACAAGTATTATAGAACGGCAATATAATATTTTTTCAACTGAGTACTTTGTACATAGGGCTCCTATTAGCGTAGTTTTCATTTGGTAATTTTCTCATATTTACCCTACAACATGCATGACCAAATTATAACTCATTTTGTACATATATAATTTTTATTTCTTTTTGTATATAATTCTTCACTTACGTTATGAACCAGACTTGCTATGTTTTCAATATCACCAGAATTTGGGAAATATATAGTAAGTCCGTTAGTTTTTAAATATCCTGTTTAGCACTATGAAGCTCTATAGCTCTTCAATAGGGGCGTGGATTTTCCTAAGTTTAAAAGGGAGAGGAGATGCTCCCTACGTCATTACGCCCTGACGAAGCCCGACACACCCAGCGGGTGAAACGCGCGTCGGCATTGGACAAGCCGACACGGAACATGTGGTTTGTGTGAACGCCACTGAACTTAGCAGCTCTGCAAACTAACGCTCTTGAAGGATCTCCTGTAAAGTGGATTTGGGGATCCACAAAGGACTACTTGCCATCTAATAGTCCCGAGACTGAGCAGGAAACAGGTTGTATGCCATTATAACTCTTGCCTGAAAAATAGGCACATCTATATAAGAACTGGATATTGCTACCCGGTTGCAAGGGTAAAACTACAAGTTTCGAAATAACATCATTACTATGCATAATTACCATGCAGTCTCCTACTTTGCACTTATGCTTACCATCTCTATCATGAACTTTTCATCCTCATGCATTTAAGACTGCTTGCACGGGACTGTATAGCAACTAACAGAAATATATGCTACTATCTGCCTGCTACTTATTCCTGCTGAGCTACGTTTCATGCCTACGCCTATACTGTTTGCTTCCTGCTTATTAACAGACGAATGTACATATTATGAGATACACTATTAACTACTTAGATCCCATCAATACACCTGCACGGCATTAAGCCTTATATAATAAGGTGCCGTACGCAGCAGGGTGTAGTAGTTTGATAAGTGTGTCTCACTAATATATCTCTCTATTTATTGGTATGCACAATAAAACAATATGCCTTATATGTACTGCCCATAGTTACACCATATTTCTTTGGGCGCAATGTCAGCATCTACTTAGATCCCATTCTTATACCTGCCCGGCAATTAACCCTATATTTGAAGGTGCCGTTCGCAGCAGGGTGTAGTAGTATGACAAAGGCTCCATGTGAAATATAGTTACTTCACTGTTCACACAATGAGATATCTCTGTCTGACATGATAACTGACAGCAAACTTAGGTATCTTCTGCAATATAGGTATACCTGTTGAAATCCCATGTCAGTATATGTACAAAGTTCAGGTATTCACGCTAACCCCTGACCGGTCAGGTTTGTATTATTACTTTGTGTTTCCTTTTTTTGTGTTGTATGTACATTTTTTTGGTCTATTGTATATAGACATATTGTATCTGTATTTTTGAAACAATATGTTTCGCTAAATAAATGCTAGAGATTGTCCTCTCTTGTGGTCACACAAGTTTATTCTTTTTTTGGGATACCCCCCACTTTACTTTGATGAGCTAAATAAAAAACTTTTTGAAAAGAGTGCTGAATTCCCTGTCTTTTATCCTGATATATTTGGTTCAGGTTTCTTTCTCTGTCTTGAAACCCATATAATTTACTTTAAGGGTCTGCACCACATCTAAGTTATATTTAGGCCATACCGGTATTTGTCTATGAACTGGTGGGTCACTACTTATTAGCTCATAGCAGTTGCGTCCCCTCCGCCATTTCCCCTATTTTACATATATATATATATATATATACACACATATATATATATATATATATACACACACATATATATATATATATATATATACACACACATATATACATATATATATATATATATATATATATATATACACATATATATATATATACACATATATATATATATATATATATACACATATATATATATATATATATATATATATATATATATACATATATATATACATATACATATACATACACAGGTAGCCCTCGTTTTACAACGGTTCAATTTACACCGTTTCAGAATAACAACCTTTTTTTCCAGTCATGTGACTGCTATTGAAAAGCATTGAGAAGCAGTGAATTTATTAAAATAGCCAGTAGGTGGAGCTCTCCGCTTGTGTTGCAGCAAAGCCAAGAAAGCTGAAATTTATCAGTTTAACCAGACCTGAGCTATCGAGCAGATTTCAAAGGAACAAGATCTTCCTGTCTATAAATCAGTCCAGATTGGAAAGCATAGAAAGAACTGTTTGCAAAAAAATGCAAGTTAAGTCTGTGTTGTGTGATTATTTTATTAGATTTATAATGCTGTTTAGCAAATGTTTTTGTTCATTTCACTTAGTTTAGTTATATATTCTGTGCTGTGTGATTATTTTATTAGGTTTATAATGCTGTTTAGCATTTAAAGTCTTCATTTCAAAGCTTTAAAAATAATGTATTAGGTGTTACTTATGACAATTTTGAGAGGGGCCTGGAACCTATCTCCCTCACTTCCCATTGACATTATAAACCGAGTTTCAATTTACAACCATTCCTTCTGGAACCTAACCCCGGCGTAAACTGAGGGATATATATATATATATATATATATATATATATATATATATATATATATACATATATACACACACACACATATATATATATATATATATACAGAGATGGCCCTCTGTTTACGCCGGTTCAATTTGCGCCGTTACAGAATAACAACCTTTTTTTCAGTCATGTGCACTAATTAAAATAGCCAGTAGGTGGAGCTGTCCACTTGTTTTGCAGCAAAGTTATGCAACTTAACAGGTCTTAAATTGATCTGTGTACACAGAACAGATATTAGCTATCGAGCAGCCACTTCCCTATAATCTTACTGTCCAGCAGCTTCAGGTGAGGGTGCCTAACTGCCTATTAATCACTGCAGATTGAAATGCATAGAATAGGTGTAGACCCAATATTATCCAACATGCTAACAATGCAGAGAACTGATAGCAGAAAAATGCAAATAAAAAAAACATAATTTATGTAAGAACTTACCTGATAAATTCATTTCTTTCATATTAGCAAGAGTCCATGAGCTAGTGACGTATGGGATATACATTCCTACCAGAAGGGGCAAAGTTTCCCAAACCTCAAAATGCCTATAAATACACCCCCCACCACACCCACAATTCAGTTTAACGAATAGCCAAGAAGTGGGGTGATAAGAAAGGAGCGAAAGCATCAAATAAGGAATTGGAATAATTTTGCTTTATACAAAAAAATCATAACCACCACAAAAAAGGGTGGGCCTCATGGACTCTTGCTAATATGAAAGAAATGAATTTATCAGGTAAGTTCTTACATAAATTATGTTTTCTTTCATGTAATTAGCAAGAGTCCATGAGCTAGTAACGTATGGGATAATAAATACCCAAGATGTGGAACTTACACGCAAGAGTCACTAGAGAGGGAGGGATAAAATAAAAGACAGCCAATTCCGCTGAAAAATAATCCACAACCCAAAACAAAAGTTTTAATCTTAATAATGAAAAAAACTGAAATAATAAGCAGAAGAATCAAACTGAAACAGCTGCCTGAAGTACTTTTCTACCAAAAACTGCTTCAGAAGAAGAAAACACATCAAAATGGTAGAATTTAGTAAAAATATGCAAAGAAGACCAAGTTGCTGCTTTGCAAATCTGATCAACAGAAGCTTCATTCCTAAACGCCCAGGAAGTAGAAACTGACCTAGTAGAATGAGCTGTAATCCTTTGAGGCAGAGTTTTACCCGACTCGACATAAGCATGATGAATCAAAGACTTTAAACAAGACGCCAAAGAAATAGCGGAGGCCTTCTGACCTTTCCTGGAACCAGAAAAGATAACAAATAGACTAGAAGTCTTTCTAAAATCTTTAGTAGCTTCAACATAATATTGTAAAGCTCTCACTACATCCAAAGAATGTAAAAATCTCTCCAGAGAATTCTTAGGATTAGGACATAATGAAGGAACAACAATTTCTCTACTAATGTTGTTAGAATTCACAACCTTAGGTAAAAATTTAAATGAAGTCCGCAACACCGCTTTATCCTGATGAAAAATCAGAAAAGGAGATTCACAAGAAAGAGCAGATAACTCAGAAACTCTTCTAGCAGAAGAGATGGCCAAAAGGAACAGAACTTTCCAAGAAAGTAATTTAATAACCAGAGAATGCATAGGTTCAAACGGAGGAGCTTGTAAAGCCCTCAGAACCAAATTAAGACTCCAAGGAGGAGAAATTGACTTAATGACAGGTTTTATACGAACCAAAGCCTGTACAAAACAATGAATATCAGGAAGATTAGCAATCTTTCTGTGAAAAAGAACAGAAAGAGCAGAGATTTGTCCTTTCAAGGAACTTGCAGACAAACCTTTATCCAAACCATCCTGAAGAAACTGTAAAATTCTAGGAATTCTAAAAGAATGCCAGGAAAATTTATGAGAAGAACACCAAGAAATGTAAGTCTTCCAGACTCGATAATAAATCTTCCTAGACACAGATTTACGAGCCTGTAACATAGTATTAATTACTGAGTCAGAGAAACCTCTATGACTGAGAATCAAGCGTTCAATCTCCATACCTTCAAATTTAATGATTTGAGATCCTGATGGAAAAAAGGGCCTTGAGATAGGTCTGGTCTTAACGGAAGAGTCCAAGGTTGGCAAGTGGCCAGCCGAACAAGATCCGCATACCAAAACCTGTGAGGCCATGCTGGAGCCACCAGCAGTACAAACGAACATTCCTTTAGAATTTTGGAAATCACTCTTGGAAGAAGAACTAGAGGCGGAAACATATATGCAGGATGATAATTCCAGGGAAGCGACAACGCGTCCACTGCCTCCGCCTGAGGGTCCCTGGATCTGGACAGATACCTGGGAAGTTTCTTGTTTAGATGAGAAGCCATCAGATCTATTTCTGGAAGTCCCCAGATCTGAAGAAATACCTCTGGGTGAAGAGACCATTCGCCCGGATGTAACGTCTGGCGACTGAGATAATCCGCTTCCCAATTGTCTACACCTGGGATGTGAACCGCAGAGATTAGACAAGAGCTGGATTCCGCCCATACAAGTATCCGAGATACTTCTTTCATAGCCTGAGGACTGTGAGTCCCCCCTTGATGATTGACATATGCCACGGTTGTGACATTGTCTGTCTGAAAACAAATAAACGATTCTCTCTTCAGAAGAGGCCAGAACTGAAGAGCTCTGAAAATCGCACGGAGTTCCAAAATGTTGATTGGTAATCTCGCCTCCTGAGAGAGGCTTGGATTTATTCCAGACTGGAGACGGTTTCCAAACAGAAACCGTTCCTTTAGGGGAAGGGTCAGGCTTCTGTTCCTTATTCTGACGAAAGGAACGAAAACGATTAGCAGCCCTATATTTACCTTTAGATTTTATGTCCTGAGGCAAAAAAGTTCCTTTCCCCCCAGTAACAGTTGAAATAATAGAATCCAACTGAGAACCAAATAATTCATTACCTTGGAAAGAAAGAGAAAGCATAGTTGACTTAGAAGACATTTCTGCATTCCAAGTCATATACCTGACATCAACTCTAATGATATCAAAGATGGCATCACAAATAAAGTTATTAGCATGTTGAAGAAGCTTAACAATGCTATGAGTATTATGGTCTGACACTTGTTGTGCTAAAGCCTCCAACCAAAAAGTGGAAGCGGCAGCAACATCAGCCAAAGAAATAGCAGGCCTAAGAAGATTACCTGAACATAAATAAGCTTTCCTTAGAAATGATTCAATCTTCCTATCTAAAGGATCCTTAAAGGAAGTACTATCCGCCGTAGGAATAGTAGTACGTTTAGCAAGAGTAGAGATAGCCCCATCAACTTTAGGGATTTTGTCCCAAAACTCTAATCTGTCAGATGGCACAGGATACAATTTCTTAAACCTTTGAGAAGGAGTAAATGAAGTACCCAGATTATTCCATTCCCTAGAAATTACTTCAGAAATAGCATCAGGGACAGGAAAAACTTCTGGAATAACTATAGGAGGTTTAAAAACCGAATTTAAACGCTTAGTAGATTTAGTATCAAGAGGACTAGACTCCTCCATCTCTAATGCGATTAAAACTTCTTTAAGTAAAGAACGAATAAATTCCATTTTAAATAAATATGAAGATTTATCAGTGTCAATATCTGAGACAGAATCTTCTGAACCAGAAACATCCTCATCAGAAACAGACAAGTCAGAATGATGACGGTCATTTAAAAATTAATCTGAAATATGATTAGTTTTAAAAGACCTTTTACGTTTACTGGAAGGAGGAATAACAGACAGAGCCTTCCTAATAGATTTAGAAACAAATTATTTTATATTAACAGGAACATCCTGAGTATTAGATGTTGAGGGAACAGCAACAGGTAATAAAATATTACTAATGGAAAAACTATCTGCATTAGCAAGTTTATCATGACATTCATCACAAACTACAGCCGGAGGAACAGTTACCACAAGTTTACAACAAATGCACTTAACTTTGGTAGAACCAGCATCAGGCAGCGTCTTTCCAGAAGTAGATTCTGATCCAGGGTCAATTTGAGACATCTTGCAATATGTAAAAGAAAAAACAACATATAAAGCAAAACTTATCAAATTCCTTAAATGACAGTTTCAGGAATGGGAAAAAATGCCAATGAACAAGCTTCTAGCAACCAGAAGCAATGAAAAATGAGACTGAAATAATGTGAAAAAAAGGTGAAGACAAGAAAGACGCCCACATTTTTGGCGCCAAAAAAGACGCCCACATTATTGGCGCCCTAAATATTTTGGCGCTAAGAATGACGCCACATCCGGTGACGCTGACATTTTTGGGGAAAAAAAGTCAAAAAAATTACACAATCACGAAAAACGTCCGGCGTCAAGTATGACGCAGGAAATGACAAAAAAAAATTTAAAAAAATTTTGTGCCAAAAAAGTCAGCGCCAAAAATGACGCAATAAATTGAAGCATTTTCAGCCCCCGCGAGCCTAACAGCCCACAGGGAAAAAAGTCAATTGAACAATTTTGAAGGTAAGAAAAAATTGAATATTCATATGCATTATCCCAAATAATGAAACTGACTGTCTGAAATAAGGAATATTGATCAACCTGAATCATGGCAAATATAAGTTTAAAGACATATATTTAGAAATATATATATATATATATATATATATATATATATATATATATATATATATAAAAAAGTGCCCAACCATAGCTTAGAGTGTCACAAAAAATAAGACTTACTTACCCCAGGACACTCATCTACATATAGTAGATAGCCAAACCAGTAATGAAACGAGAATCAGTAGAGGTAATGGTATATAAGAGTATATCGTCGATCTGAAAAGGGAGGTAAGAGATGAATCTCTACGACCGATAACAGAGAACCTATGAAATAGATCCCGTAGAAGGAGACCATTGAATTCAAATAGGCAATACTCTCTTCATATCCCTCTGACATTCACTGCACTCTGAGAGGAAAACTGGGCTCCAGCCTGCTGCGAAGCGCATATCAACGTAGAATCTAGCACAAACTTACTTCACCACCTCCACGGGAGGCAAAGTTTGTAAAACTGAATTGTGGGTGTGGTGGGGGGTGTATTTATAGGCATTTTGAGGTTCGGGAAACTTTGCCCCTCCTGGTAGGAATGTATATCCCATACGTCACTAGCTCATGGACTCTTGCTAATTACATGAAAGAAATGATGATGCAGTCTGTTGTGTAATTATTTAAATAGGTGCTGTTAGCAAATGTTTTTGCTCATTAAACTTAGTTTGTTGATACAATCTATATTATTAGGTTTATAATGCTGTTTAGGATTTAAAGTCTTCATTTCAAAGCTTTAAAAATAATGTATTAGTGGTTACTTATGACAATTTTGAGAGGGGCCTGGAACGTAACTCCTTCACTTCCCATTGACTCACAATATGAACTGGGTTTCAATCTACAACAGTTTCGATTTACAACCATTCTTTCTGGAACCTAACCCCGGCGTAAACGGAGGGATATATATATATATATATATATATATATATATATATATATATATATATATATATATATATATATATCAAAATAACAGCTACCTCCACAGCTCCAGCTCCCACCCCAATCACATTAAGAAATCCGTAATCTACAGTCAGGCTACAAGATACCACAGAATTTGCTCAGATACCAAGGACCGTGACAAGCACCTCATCACACTGTCCCAATCATTCAGAGAAAAAGGTTACAAAACAAGGATTATAAATAAAAAAAATTAACTCTGCCCTTAATACTCCATGTGAACATTTACTACAATACAGGGAGAAGAAAAACATATCACGTATCCCACTAGTAGTCAAATACAACCCTGCTGTGGAAGAGATACGAGAAATCATAAAAGACTTACCAGACACTACTCCTAGAGAATCCCACACTCAAAAAAAAAATCTTTCCAAAACCCCCAATCCTGGCATACAGACAACCACCTAACCTAAAGCAGAAACTGGTACATAGGAAGCTACCCCTTGAGAAAAAGAACACTCAGAATGGAACCAAGTGCTGCTATAAAGCTCTCTGCAAACTGTGTCAACACGTTTGTGAAATGACATTTGTGAAAGTAGCACAGCAAATCACAATAATAAATCATATAACATTAAAGGGGCATATTCATGTATATCTGCAAGTGTGGTATACATTATACATTGCACTGCATGTGAAGTGGGATGCTATATTGGAGAAACAAGCCAAAAACTGTACATTCAGATGAACTTACACAGACACTCAATCAAAAAACACTGTGAAACAAAATACTGCACCCCTGTTGGTCACCATTTCATCCAACCTGACCACTCCATCCAAAACCTCAAAATCAAAATTCTCAGAGGCAACTTCAAAAACACCATGGAAAGAAAAACCTTTGAAATGAAAACGATAATGCTCTTCAACTTGTTTAATTATGGACTAAATGTGGACTCTGGATTCTTAACACATTATCAAAAATTTTTGTAATGTACTTTCATTTAGTCAATTACAATTGTATATTCCACATTCTTTATACATAGGTACACAAGTAAGCCTATGTCCACACTTTTGTCTTTTTTTTAACTTTTGTATTCCCCCTGTATATACAATTTCACATCTTTATAGATATTGATTCAATGTTGATATATAACTTTATGTCAGTATATGCTCTATGTATAGCTATATATTTCCCCTGTCCTCCTACAATGGACACTGTCTGCCTGTTACCTAAGCCCCCCTCATGATTTTTACGACACCTCCTCCTCTCCCTGCACTTTCTTTCTGTCTTCTTAGCTATTCTGTGTATTAAGATATTATCTGTAAATTCCATTGAATAGGTCAGTATTGCTTCAGACTTGATAAAGGAAGGAACTCTTCCGAAAGCTTGTCAACTTATAAATGTATAGTTAGTCCAATAAAAAAGTATCATTGCTCAATGCAAAACTCTTGTTATTTTGATATCTAAATCTCTGGACTAACACAGCTACTCCAATCAACGTATATATAATGCTCAAAAAACAAAGTATTGCAGTATGCAGTGATACCTTTTTTTATTGGACTAACATAATATTTCAAAGACAAGCTTTCGAGAGTTTTCCTCTCTTCCTCAGGTCTGAAGCAATACTGATAATTCTGATATAGATACACATCACATACAACAAATGGAAGGGAGGGAGGGGGGTGAGAGGGGTGTCATAAAAGCAGAGAATGTGTCTAAAGGAGAAAATAGCTGAGAATAGTCAGAAAGAATAAATAAACAGAGGAGAGTAAATAGGCAAGATGAGAAGAAAAACAAAAGGAAAAATAAACCAATATAGGACAATAGGATAAGAGATTATAGAAAGTTATGGTAGTGTGTGAGAAAGTCAGAGTCTACATTAAGTCCTTCATGTCTGGTATTAAAATGTGTGATCATTTTCATCTCATTTGTTGTATGTGATGTGTATCTATATCAGAATGATCAGTATTGCTTCAGACCTGAGGAAGAGAGGAAAACTCTCGAAAGCTTGTCTTTGAAATATTATGTTAGTCCAATAAAAAAGGTATCACTGCATACTGCAATACTTTGTTTTTTGAGCATCTTATCTACTGGACTAACACGGCTACTCCACACACACATAAAAACACAATTTATGCTTACCTCATAAATTTATTTCTCTTGTGGTGTATCCAGTCCACGGATCATCCATTACTTGTGGGATATTCTCCTTCCCAACAGGAAGTTGCAAGAGGATACCCACAGCAGAGCTGCTATATAGCTCCTCCCCTAACTGCCATATCCAGTCATTCGACCGAAACAAGCAGAGAAAGGAGAAACCATAGGGTGCAGTGGTGACTGTAGTTTAATCTAAAATTTTGACCTGCCTTAAAATGAAAGGGCGGGCCGTGGACTGGATACACCACAAGAGAAATAAATTTATCAGGTAAGCATAAATTGTGTTTTCTCTTGTAAGGTGTATCCAGTCCACGGATCATCCATTACTTGTGGGATACCAATACCAAAGCTAAAGTACACGGATGAAGGGAGGGACAAGGCAGGTACTTAAACGGAAGGTACCACTGCCTGTAAAACCTCTCTCCCAAAAATGGCCTCCGAAGAAGCAAAAAGTATCAAATTTGTAGATTTTGGAAAAGGTATGAAGCGAAGACCAAGTCGCCGCCTTGCAAATCTGTTCAACAGAAGCCTCATTTTTAAAGGCCCAAGTGGAAGCCACAGCTCTAGTAGAATGAGCTGTAATCCTTTCGGGAGGCTGCTGTCCAGCAGTCTCATAGGCTAAGCGGATTATGCTTCTTAGCCAAAAAGAAAGAGGTTGCCGAAGCCTTTTGACCTCTTCTCTGTCCAGAGTAAACAACAAACAAAGCAGATGTTTGACGAAAATCTTTAGTAGCTTGTAAGTAAAACTTTAAAGCACGAACCACGTCGAGATTATGTAAAAGACGTTCCTTCTTTGAAGAAGGATTAGGACACAATGATGGAACAACAATCTCTTGATTGATATTCTTAGTAGATACCACCTTAGGCAAAAACCCAGGTTTTGTACGCAGAACTACCTTATCTGCATGGAAGATCAGATAAGGAGAATCGCATTGTAAAGCAGATAAGGAGAATCACATTGTAAAGCAGATAACTCGGAGACTCTACGAACCGAGGAAATAGCCATCAAAAAAAGAACTTTCCAAGATAAAAGCTTGATATCTATGGAAAGAAGAGGTTCAAACGGAACCCCTTGAAGAACTTTAAGAACCAAATTTAAGCTCCATGGGGGAGCAACAGGTTTAAACACAGGCTTGATTCTAACCAACGCCTGACAAAACGCCTGAACGTCTGGAACATCCGCCAGACGCTTGTGCAATAGAATAGACAGTGCAGAGATCTGTCCCTTCAAAGAACTAGCTGATAATCCTTTCTCCAAACCCTCTTGGAGAAAAGATAATATCCTGGGAATCCTAACCTTACTCCATGAGTAACTCTTGGATTCACACCAATAAAGATATTTACGCCATATCTTATGGTAGATTTTCCTGGTAACAGGCTTTCGTGCCTGTATTAAGGTATCAATGACAGACTCGGAGAAGCCACGCTTTGATAAAATCAAGCGTTCAATCTCCATGCAGTCAGTCTCAGAGAAATTAGATTTGGATGATTGAAAGGACCTTGAAGTAGAAGGTCTCGTCTCAAAGGCAGAGTCCAAGGTGGAAAGGATGACATGTTCACTAGGTCTGCATACCAGGTCCTGCGTGGCCACGCAGACGCTATCAAAATCACTGATGCTCTCTCCTGCTTGATTTTGGCAATCAGTCGAGGGAGCAGAGGAAACGGTGGAAACACGTAAGACAGGTTGAAAGACCAAGGCGCTGTTAGAGCATCTATCAGCGTCGCTTCCGGGTCCCTGGACCTGGATCCGTAATAAGGAAGCTTGGCGTTCTGGCGAGACGCCATGAGATCCAGTTCTGGTTTGCCCCAACGATGAATCAATTGAGCAAACACCTCCGGATGGAGTTCCCACTCCCCCGGATGAAAAGTCTGACGACTTAGAAAATCCGCCTCCCAGTTCTCTACACCTGGGATATGGATCGCTGATAGGTAGCAAGAGTTTGTTTCTCTGCCCAGCGAATTATTTTGGAGACTTCTAACATCGGTAAGGAACTCCTTGTTCCCCCTTGATGGTTGATGTAAGCCACAGTCGTGATGTTGACCGACTGAAATCTGATGAACCTCAGGGTTGTTAACTGAGGCCAAGCCTGAAGAGCATTGAATATTGCCCTCAATTCCAGAATATTTATTGGGAGGAGTTTCTCCTCCTGAGGCATCTGTCGTTTCAATTGTCCAATCTGGCCTGCAAAAGGTCATACCTTTGGACAGATTGACCCGAGATAGCCACCAGAGAAGAGAATCTCTGGTCTCTTGATCCAGATTTAGTAGAGGGGACAAATCTGTGTAATCCCCATTCCACTGACTGAGCATGCATAGTTGCAGCGGTCTGAGATGTAGGCACGCAAACGGAACTATGTCCATTGCCGCTACCATTAAGCCGATTACCTCCATGCACTGAGCCACCGAAGGGCGCGGAATAGAATGGAGAACACGGCAAGAATTTAGAAGTTTTGATAACCTGGACTCCGTCAGGTAAATTTTCATTTCTACAGAATCTATCAGAGTCCCTAGGAAGGAGACTCTTGTGAGTGGAGATAGAGAACTCTTTTCCTCATTCACTTTCCACCCGTGCGACCTCAGAAATGCCAGAACTATGTCCGTATGGGACTTAGCAATTTGGAAATTTGACGCCTGTATCAGGATGTCGTCTAGATAAGGGGCCACTGCTATGCCCCGCGGCCTTAGGACCACCAGAAGCGACCCCAGAACCTTTAGAAAAAACTAACTATATTTTACCACTCTCCTCTTACTACCTCCATCTTTGTTGAGAGTTTCAAGAGAATGACTGGATATGGCAGTTAGGGGAGGAGCTATATAGCAGCTCTGCTGTGGGTGTCCTCTTGCAACTTCCTGTTGGGAAGGAGAATATCCCACAAGTAATGGATGATCCGTTGACTGGATACACCTTACAAGAGATATATAGATATATATATATATATATATATATATATATATATATATATATATATACACACATACATACACACAAATATATATATATATATATATATATATATACACACACACACACACATATATACACACACACAAAGTATTTATATGTATATAATCTATACACTTCAGTTAATGAAAGTAAATTAAAACCAATGAATGGTTGCCTTTGCCCCTGAGAATCCTCCTCTGTCACAGAGTCTCACCCACTTAAGGTGCAACAGTCCTATTTCTTCTGAGGGGAACTAAATAACCCCACAGCAAGCCGCACAGAAATGTAAGCACCATGTGTTCCACACAGTGCAGCGTGTTCACACAGCAGGACTGCTGACGGGCTTGCATTTAGTGTATTGTAGGAAGTGTTGCTGCCCATTACTAGATGATCTCACTATCCCTCTAACCAGACTGTGCTCCAGCTCTTATCACCAACAACAGTGTTTACTGAAGTGTTTCTGATCTCTTTCCAGGGGAAACTTAGTTTCTCCTGCAACAATAGTGCAGGAATCCCGTTCCCATGCATCCCCGCTAGACTTAACCCCTGTGATAAAAGCTTTATTGGTTTTAGAAGTGCAGAATCTATACACATTGCTTATAAAGGCTGTGGACAACATTTACATGATCCGGTAATGAATCATTGTGCAACCTGCCAATTTAATAGTAAATTTAAGCTAACACTTTTGGGTTCATATATATGCTTTTCGGACGTTTCATAGCCAGTGCCTCACTAGCCTATATTTATATATTAGGGTTGCACCAATACCGATACTAGTATCAGTGCCGATACCAAAAATTGTTCACTTCTGTTCTGCCGATACAAATTGCGGTTATTTGTATCATTGTACGTCAGAGCAGTGCTCCAAAAACTGCTACTTTACAGCTGGAAGCCTACCTTGGGGGGATCAGGTGTTTGTTTGAATGAGGTACAGTGAAGTACTGGGCAGTTAATACACAGATTTAATGGCACAAAAAGATCTCTCTCACCCATGCAGTAGTGTGAAAAGTGAAAGACTGTACAGCTTAGCATCAAACATCTTTACTGATAGCAAATCCAAAAGTTTATTCATCCAAAATATAGATTCATTTTTAATTATATAGCAAGATGCTGTACATTCATGGCTGTAATGTTTATTTTTTTTGATAAATTAATTCCATTAATCCATTCACAATCTTATGCTCTCCCAGATGATTCTGTAAGATTATTTTGGGCAATTTGTCTATCCAACGATATCGCATATTGGTTTTGTAGTTCTCAAAACTGTGAATTTGTGTCTGCAGAAATATCATCACCATTCTTCACCGTAAAAATGTTTTAAAATTAAACCTTTGACATTTGAGAAACAGACTTTAAATGGACATAATCATGAAACAAAACTGAGTTTCGGACAGAACATCAGATTTACGTCTATTATCAAATTTGCTTCATACTCTTGACATCTTTTGATGAAGGAGAGCAATGCTCTACTGGAGCCTAAACACATTGGGTGAGACAGGAACAAGCAGTTGTCTCACAGTAGTGCATTGCTTCTGAGTCCACCTATGTATGCTTTTCAACAATGGATAGCAAGAGAACAAAGCAAATTAGCAGAAAATCGTTAAAAATTGCATGCTCTTTCTGAATCATGAAAGTTTAAAAAATATGTACTGCCCTTTTTAATGCAATTGCTCCCCTGTAAATTGATGTACACAAAATAAACCTTTACTAAGTTTCAAGAAGCCCAATGAATATAAGATTGTTTGGAGTGTAATAGATCTTCACAAGGACTTAAGCGAACATTAAAAAAGGGACAGTAAAGTCATAATTAGACAGCATACAATTTTAAACAACTTTCCAATTTACTTCTATTTAATTTGCTTCTTTCTCTTGTTATCCTTCACTGAAAGGTTTATCTAGGTAAGCTCAGTAACAGCAAAGAACCCAGGTTCTAGTTGCCGATTGGTGGCTGCATATATTTACCGATTGTCATTGGCTCACCCATGTGTTAGAAACCAGTAGTGCATTGCTGCTCCTTCAATAAATGATACCAAGAGAATGAAACAAATTTGATAATAGAAGTAAACTGGAAAGTTGTTTAAAATTGTTCTACCTAAATCATGAAAGAAAATGTTTGGGTTTCATGTCCCTTTAAGTGTGATGAGTGAGGGGCAAGCATTAAAAATGAAATATAATATTGTTTTAGTTAAATAAAACTATTTAAATGGTTATTAAAGTATTGGAAGGATAAAAATAACCATTCAAGTACAGCTGAAACATTGATCAAATAGGATTACAAGCAGTTTGGATAAAGGGGTTTCTAACCGTAATGGGGTTCAAAGAGCAATGCTACAAAGTTTTTTCTATTATGTAATCATTAAGTTATTACTAGAGAAAAACTACAAGAACCTATGGACTGTATATAGCAGGAGACCTAAATCCTTGTAAATAAATGTAACTGTAAAAACTGATGACAGTATATAAATTTCCATTAAAAGCAATAGGTTTTCAAGGGCAGGGAAAGCAACAGTATCTATGGTAAAGAACACCTTATAGATGTGAGAAGAAACTGTGCTCACCATCTGCTAAAAAACACTCATAAAATCAGAGCTGGTCTCCTGAACTCTGGAGAGGTTAAATGAGCTGAAGTGCTCATGGACCTGCCAAAAGCCTGAACTGACGTAAGGGGCTGATGGGACAAGAGTGGATGCAGCTGGGAACCTTTACATCATCACTGAATCTGACTGAGCCCATGTTTCTAAGCCAAGGTGCCTAATGCTTTTAAAGTGGAACAGACAAGATTGGAAGCTTAACAAAAAAAACGGACTAAACTGATAACCGTGATTATGCTTTTGCATTATAAACAGCTTGAAATGTGCATAATCTGCTTGAATTTGAATGGTGTGCTTATTTCTCCTTAGTGGCCAAGATGACACAGTCCTGCATTATCAAACAAATAATGAACAGAATGCCACTAATTTACATCCAGAATCATGGGTTAAAGGGATATGAAAGTGAAAATTAAACTTTCATGGTTCAGCTAGAGTCTTTTCAATGCAAGTCTATCATCAAATGTATTTTGTTCTTAGTATCCTTTAATGAAAAGCATACCTAGGTAGGCTAAGGAGCAGAAAAGTCATGGCTACCCAGATTTGCCTTTTGTCACTGGCTTACCTGATGTGTTCAGCTAGCTTCCAGTAGTTAAATGCTGTCCTGTTGCTGACTTTAAAGGGATACTAAGACACATTTCATGCTGCCATTTTGGAAACTAGGTTACAATGCAGGGATCTGAAGGCGAGTTGGTGCACATATGCAAACACATCAATTCTGAAATGCAGTGAAAGATAGATTTCAACCGGCAGCACCCATGACTAGACAGAGGTGGGAATAACCTTGATACTTTGCTTATAAAATGTATTTAGTGTTTAACCTCTTAACGACCACGGCTGTACCCTGTACGACGATGTTGTTCTGGGCTTCCCTCTGCCGCAATCTCGCTAAAAGTAGTAGAGGCATTCTGAAATAGACTTTTAGAGTTACCAATGCAGAAAGGGATACTCTCTGCATCAGGTAGCGGTGGTGCTGATAGTTGGTGGTGTGTGATAGTTAGGAGGGAGGCGGGTGGATGGCCCATCGCTGGAGGGGGCAGGGAACGGATTGGACCGCTACACTGCAGAAAAAAAATAAATGCTAAGAGAGCTGGGAAGGGAGAATAGAGGTGGAGCGGTCCTACAGTGGAGAGGGGGAAGGAAGGGTATGGGAAAAAATCGTGGAAGGGGAGGTGGGGTAAATTAGGAGGGGGCAGCTGTACTATAGAAAAATAAAAAATTGTATATTTTATTTTATTATTAAATAAAAGAAAAAAAAATAAATATATAGAAAACTGGGTACTGGCAGACAGCTGCTAATACCGAAGATGGTGGAATTTAGTTAAAGGAGGGAGCGTTCGAAAGCTTTTTGGGAGGGATCAGGGAGGTGGGAAGGTAAGGGGGTAATCATAAAATGAAGAAAGTATAACAAAAAAAAAAAAAAAAAAGTTCTAAAAATTGACAGTCTGCCAGTACTTAAGATTGGGGGGGGGGGAGAGCTGTTTGGGAGGGATCAGGGGGTAGAAAGTTTCAGGTGGGAGGGTAATCTCTACACTAAAGCTAAAATTAACCTTACAAGCTACCCGATTAACCCCTTCGTCGCTTGGAATAAAAGTGTGGTGTGCAGCTGCAATTAGTGACCTTCTAATTACTAAAAATCAATGGAAAAGCCATAAATGCCTGCTATTTCTGAACAAAGGGGATCCCAGAGAAGAAGACAAGCGGTATGTAAATAATTTCAGTGAGAAACCTAAAGTTAATTAAAAAAGTTTATACAATTTGATCGCATTTGGGGGTGAAATGGTGGCATAAACAAAATGGGCCTAGATCAATACTTTAGGTTGACTACTAAAAAAAAATATATAGTTTTGAATAATAAAAAAAAAAGGCTCTATTTCTTTTTAAATGGAGTGATGGCAAAAATGCTAAAAATTATTTTAAAATTAATATTGTTTCTGGTCACTTTAAAATGGCTGCTAAGCTCTGACAACTGACATCCCAATCTGGGTTGCATTAAAGGCTTCAATAGTTACAAAAGACTCACTAATTAGATTCAACAGCCCAGATCGTGATGTCATCAGTGGGTGGAGCTTGGCAGCCATTTCAAAAGGATCAGAAACCATATTGTTTAAAAAAAAAACTTTTACGTTTACTGCTGCATGATAAAGAAAAGGTGCAGGAAGATATTTGCAGCTTAATCTATAGTAAGACTTTAAGATGTCAAAGGTGTAGACTGTCCCTTTAAATTGTCTGGGATGCATTTATGGAGGCACCTGAAAATGCAATGTTATTCAATATACTAAGAGAAAACAGTCCATTAAAACATATCAAATATTAGCAACATTTCTAATTGTCTCATTCGAAGAAGAAATTACAACCTTTTTTTATAAGGCTGCAATAAGTAAATACACTAATGCTTTGGATCATTTCATTCCTGTGCTATTTCTTATATACATAGTTAGGGGTCGATTTATCAAAGGCTTCGCAAGACTTTCGACCCACTACGGCTGCAGGTTCTCACAAGAGAACCTGCACGCCGTATTTAACAAGCAGCAGTTATCGGACCTTAGAGGTTGCGAAATTCAATCTCCCCGTAGTAGTGCACAGACCGTAGTAGTGCACAGACAAGCAAATGTGCAACAGGAAAATGCTATATGTTCCATTGCTTTGATCCTTTAAAAAATAAAGTATATGTACAGTACATGCACAGATTAATTTTAACTGTCCCTGAGTTGTGTGTCATGTCACAAGGAATAACATACTATATAATTTTAAGTATTATGAGTGCGTTTTACTTTGTATATCTCCCATAACTAGCCCCACAGTTCAAGCTGTTAAGTGGTTTACATTGAACGGACAATAAAATCTCCGTCTGTGGTGTAGGCTGTGCCTAACTGTGGGAATAGAAGATGTCCGTGCCCTGAATTCCCCTCCACAATCACCACTGCAATTTTAAGTATACTTTATGTTATGCTGCTTCTGGAAGCCAAAATCAGGTCACTGGTTTATATGTCACTGGTTTATATAAGAAATTAGCTGAGCAAAGGACAGAAGTAAGACTCGTCAGTACTGATCATTAAGTAACATTAACAAACTGAAATCTATAAAATTATAGAACTGTTAATACATGGAAATTACATTAACAATTGTGACGTTTCCATAAAATATTTATGTTATCTACGAAAACGTTTACACTGTGTATTATAGGTGTCTTACAGGTGGCAGCCTACACATGTTCCCTTAGGGTTACATGGGACCCCCAACTTTACCAATAGTGTCTCCACATTTGTTTTAGAGAGACATAGAAAATAAAAATAAAAAAAATATGAAATAAGTTTTTAAAATAAATAGCAAATTCAAAATCAATTGTTCATAAAGAACATGCCATTTTAAACAACTTTCCGATTTAGTTTTTATATCTATTTTTGCTTTGTACTCTTGGAATCCTTTGTTGAAAAGCATACACTACTGGGAGCTAGCTGCTAATTTATGGCTGCACATCTATTCCTCTTCTTAGTTCTCTCTATTTTAAAATACAGAATTACACTTTTAACAATTAAGTATTAATTGGATACACATTACAAAAAAGTAGCTGCAGCTGTGTGATTTTTACATAAGTGCAAAAAGCAGGAATACATTTCAAAATCTGTATCATTATTAATATAACATTAGGCCCTGGGCTGAGCATGCACAGTGTAAGAACATTGGTTGGCGTGTTGGGGTTAAGGGCAGGAGTGATCTCAAGCACGTCTCAAAAATGATGAGCAGGCTAATGCTGCAAGCCCAGAGTGCAGTGCTCTCCCCCGCTGTCGCATCCTGCGGCAGGAGCCTGTCCCATACGGTGGGAAAATTGTAGCTGGGGTGAGAAGGGTACAAGAGCTTGTTTATATTAGATAATCATGTCTATGTATGTTGTAAGAGCAGTGGGTGATGGGACCCCCTGAAAATGTATATCAAGCATTAGCTAGAAGTGGTTGTATCGCTAGGAGAAAGCGAGAGAATGAAGGGAATAATTAAACTCACATATGCAGTGATGGTCAAGTCCAGGAAAGTACTGGATTGAGTAAATGCTATAAAAATAAATTTTCAGATACCAAACAATATATAATATTTAATGACAACTGCAAAAACATCCTGACCCAGAACTAGGCTATTTGTTATTTGTTTTCAAAATCAACAAGCAAATGAGAATAGGTTTATAACTGAAATCTTGGAGGAAATGCAGGCAGGTATGAGAAAAACATAATTTATGTAAGAACTTACCTGATAAATTAATGTCTTTCATATTGGCAAGAGTCCATGAGCTAGTGACATATGGGATATACAATCCTACCAGGAGGGGCAAAGTTTCCCAAACCTCAAAATGTCTATAAATACAACCCTCACCACACCCACAATTCAGTTTAACGAATAGCCAAGTAGTGGGGTGATAGAAAAAGGACTTAAAAAGCATACAAAAAAAAAAAAAAAAAGAGAAACTGGAAATATAATTGTACTTTTATACAAGAAATCATAACCACCAGAAAAAGGGTGGGTCTCATGGACTCTTGCCAATATGAAAGAAATTAATTTATCAGGTAAGTTCTTACATAAATTATGTTTTCTTTCATGTAATTGGCAAGAGTCCATGAGCTAGTGACGTATGGGATAGAAATACACAAGATGTGGAAGAAGTCCACAGAAGAGTCACTAGAGAGGGAGAGATAAAATAAAAACAGCCATTTCTTTCATGTAATTAGCAAGAGTCCATGAGCTAGTGACGTATGGGATATACATTCCTACCAGGAGGGGCAAAGTTTCCCAAATCTCAAAATGCCTATAAATACACCCCTCACCACACCCACAAATCAGTTTTTACAAACTTTGCCTCCCATGGAGGTGCTGAAGTAAGTTTGTGCTAGATTCTACGTTGATATGCGCTCCGCAGCAGGTTGGAGCCCGGTTTTCCTCTCAGCGTGCAGTGAATGTCAGAGGGATGTGAAGAGAGTATTGCCTATTTGAATTCAATGGTCTCCTTCTACGGGATCTATTTCATAGGTTCTCTGTTATCGGTCGTAGAAATTCATCTCTTACCTGCCTTTTCAGATGGACGATATACTCTTATATATACCATTACCTCTACTGATTCTCGTTTCAGTACTGGTTTGGCTTTCTACTACATGTAGATGAGTGTCCTGGGGTAAGTAAGTCTTATTTTTGTGACACTCTAAGCTATGGTTGGGCACTTTTATATAAAGTTCTAAATATTTGTGTTTAAACATTTATTTGCCTTGATTCAGGATGTTCAATATTCCTTATTTCAGACAGTCAGTTTCATTATTTGAGATAATGCATTTGAATAATCAATTTTTTTCTTACCTTAAAATTTGACTTTTTTCCCTGTGGGCTGTTAGGCTCGCGGGGGCTGAAAATGCTTCATTTTATTGCGTCATTCTTGGCGCTGACTTTTTTGGCGCAAAAAAAATTTCTTTGTTATTTCCGGCGTCATACTTGTCACCGGAAGTTGCGTCATTTTTGACGTTTTTTGCGCCAAAAGTGTCGGCGTTACCGGATGTGGCGTCATATTTGGCGCCAAAAGCATTTAGGCGCCAAATAATGTGGGCGTCTTTTTTTGCGCTAAAAAATATGGGCGTCATTATTGTCTCCACATTATTTAAGCCTCTTTGTTTATTGCTTCTGGTTGTAGAAGCTTGTTCACTGGCATTTTTTCCCATTCCTGAAACTGTCATTTAAGGAATTTGATCAATTTTGCTTTATATGTTGTTTTTTCTATTACATATTGCAAGATGTCCCAGATTGACCCTGAATCAGAAGATACTTCTGGAAAATCGCTGCCTGATGCTGGATCTACCAAAGTTAAGTGTATTTGCTGTAAACTTGTGGTATCTGTTCCTCCAGCTGTTGTTTGTAATGAATGCCATGACAAACTTGTTAATGCAGATAATATTTCCTTTAGTAATGTTACATTACCTGTTGTTGTTCCATCAACATCTAATACTCAGAGTGTTCCTGTTAACATAAGAGATTTTGTTTCTAAATCCATTAAGAAGGCTATGTCTGTTATTCCTCCTCCTAGTAAACGTAAAAGGTCTTTTAAAAAAAATTTTTAAATGAACATCATCATTCTGATTCTGATAATGATTCCTCTGGTTCAGAGGATTCTGTTTCAGAGGTTGATGCTGATAAATCTTCATATTTGTTCAAAATGGAATTTATTCGTTCTTTACTTAAAGAAGTCTTAATTGCATTAGAAATAGAGGATTCTGGTCCTCTTGATACTAAATCTAAACGTTTAAATAAGGTTTTTAAATCTCCTGTAGTTATTCCAGAAGTTTTTCCTGTCCCTGATGCAATTTCTGAAGTAATCTTCAGGGAATGGAATAATTTGGGTAATTCATTTACTCCTTCTAAACGTTTTAAGCAATTATATCCTGTGCCATCTGACAGATTAGAGTTTTGGGACAAAATCCCTAAGGTTGATGGGGCTAGCTCTACTCTTGCTAAGCGTACTACTATTCCTACGGCAGAAAGTACTTCCTTTAAGGATCCTTTAGATAGGAAAATTGAATCCTTTCTAAGAAAAGCTTACTTATGTTCAGGTAATCTTCTTAGACCTGCTATATCTTTAGCGGATGTTGCTGCAGCTTCAACTTTTTGGTTAGAAGCTTTAGCGCAACAAGTAACAGATCATAATTCTCATAGCATTTTTATTCTTCAACATGCTAATAATTTTATTTGTGATGCCATCTTTGATATAATTAGGGTTGATGTCAGGTATATGTCTCCAGCTATTTTAGCTAGAAGAGCTTTATGGCTTAAAACTTGGAATGCTGATATGTCTTCTAAGTCAACTTTGCTTTCCCTTTCTTTCCAGGCTAATAAATTATTTGGTTCACAGTTGGATTCTATTATTTCAACTGTTACTGGAGGGAAAGGAACTTTTTTACCACAGGATAAAAAATCTAAAGGTAAATTTAGGTCTAATAATCGTTTTCGTTCCTTTCGTCACAATAAGGAACAAAAGCCTGATCCTTCCCCTACAGGAGCGGTATCAGTTTGGAAACCATCTCCAGTCTGGAATAAATCCAAGCCTTTTAGAAAGCCAAAGCCAGCTCCCAAGTCCACATGAAGGTGCGGCACTCATTCCAGCCCAGCTGGTAGGGGGCAGATTACGATTTTTCAAAGAAATTTGGATCAATTCAATTCACAATCCTTGGATTCAGAACATTGTTTCAGAAGGGTACAGAATAGGCTTCAAGATAAGGCCTCCTGCAAGAAGATTTTTTCTTTCCCGTGTCCCAGTAAATCCAGTGAAGGCTCAAGCATTTCTGAAATGTGTTTCAGATCTAGAGTTGGCTGGAGTAATTATGCCAGTTCCAGTTCTGGAACAGGGGCTGGGGTTTTACTCAAATCTCTTCATTGTACCAAAGAAGGAGAATTCCTTCAGACCAGTTCTGGATTTAAAAATATTGAATCATTATGTAAGGATACCAACATTCAAAATGGTAACTATAAGGACTATCCTGCCTTTTGTTCAGCAAGAGCATTATATATCCACAATAGATTTACAGGATGCATATCTGCATATTCCGATTCATCCAGATCACTATAAGTTTCTGAGATTCTCTTTCCTAGACAAGCATTACCAGTTTGTGGCTCTGCCGTTTGGCCTAGCAACAGCTCCAAGGATTTTTACAAAGGTTCTCGGTGCCCTTCTGTCTGTAATCAGAGAACAGGGTATTGTGGTATTTCCTTATTTGGACGATATCTTGGTACTTGCTCAGTCTTCACATTTAGCAGAATCTCATAGAATCAACTTGTATTGTTTCTTCGAGATCATGGTTGGAGGATCAATTTACCGAAAAGTTCATTGATTCCTCAGACAAGGGTAACCTTTTTAGGTTTCCAGATAGATTCAGTGTCCATGACTCGGTCTCTGACAGACAAGAGACGTCTAAAATTGGTTTCAGCTTGTCGAAACCTTCAGTCTCAATCATTCCCTTCGGTAGCCTTATGCATGGAAATTCTAGGTCTTATGACTGCTGCATCAGACGCGATCCCCTTTGCTCGTTTTCACATGCGACCTCTTCAGCTTTGTATGCTGAACCAGTGGTACAGGGATTATACAAAGATATCGCAATTGATATCTTTAAAACTGATTGTACGACACTCTCTGACGTGGTGGACAGATCACCATCGTTTAGTTTAGGGGGCTTCTTTTGTTCTTCCAACCTGGACTGTGATTTCAACAGATGCAAGTCTGACAGGTTGGGGAGCTGTTTGGGGGTCTCTGACAGCACAAGGGGTTTGGGAATCTCAGGAGGTGAGATTACCAATCAATATTTTGGAACTCTGTGCAATTTTCAGAGCTCTTCAGTCGTGGCCTCTTCTAAAGAGAGTCGTTCATTTGTTTTCAGACGGACAATGTCACAACTGTGGCATATATCAATCATCAAGGAGGAACTCACAGTCCTCTGGCTATGAAAGAAGTATCTCGAATACTGGTATGGGCGGAATCCAGCTCCTGTCTAATTTCTGCGGTTCATATCCCAGGTATAGACAATTGGGAAGCGGATTATCTCAGTCACCAAACGTTACATCCGGGAGAATGGTCTCTTCACCCAGAGGTATTTCTTCAGATTGTTCAAATGTGGGGACTTCCAGAAATAGATCTGATGGCTTCTCATCTAAACAAGAAGCTTCCCAGGTATCTGTCCAGATCCAGGGATCCTCAGGCAGAAGCAGTGGATGTATTGTCACTTCCTTGGAAGTATCATCCTGCCTATATCTTTCCGCCTCTAGTTCTTCTTCCAAGAGTAATTTCCAAGATTCTGAAGGAATGCTCGTTTGTTCTGCTGGTGGCTCCAGCATGGCCTCACAGGTTTTGGTATGCGGATCTTGTCCAGATGGCCACTTGCCAACCGTGGACTCTTCCGTTAAGACCAGACCTTCTGTCGCAAGGTCCTTTTTTCCATCAGGATCTCAAATCCTTAAATTTGAAGGTATGGAGATTGAACGCTTGATTCTTAGTCAAAGAGGTTTCTCTGACTCTGTGATTAATACTATGTTACAGGCTCGTAAATCTGTATCTAGGAAGATATATTATCGAGTCTGGAAGATTTACATTTCTTGGTGTCTTTCTCATCATTTTTCCTGGCATTCTTTTAGAATTCCGAGAATTTTACAGTTTCTTCAGGATGGTTTGGATAAAGGTTTGTCTGCAAGTTCCTTGAAAGGACAAATATCTGCTCTTTCTGTTCTTTTTCACAGAAAGATTGCTAATCTTCCTGATATTCATTGTTTTGTACAAGCTTTGGTTCGTATAAAACCTGTTAAGTCAATTTCTCCTCCTTGGAGTTTGAATTTGGTTCTGGGGGCTCTTCAAGCTCCTCCGTTTGAACCTATGCATTCACTGGACATTAAATTATTTTCTTGGAAAGTTTTGTTTCTTTTGCCCATTTCTTCGGCTAGAAGAGTTTCTGAATTATCTGCTCTTTCTTGTGAGTCTCCTTTTCTGATTTTTCATCAGGATAAGGCGGTGTTGCGAACTTCTTTTAAATTTTTACCTAAGGTTGTGAATTCTAACATTAGTAGAGAAATTGTGGTTCCTTCATTGTGTCCTAATCCTAAGAATTCTAAGGAGAGATCATTGCATTGTTTGGATGTAGTTAGAGCTTTGAAATATTATGTTGAAGCTACTAAGAATTTCCGAAAGACTTCTAGTCTGTTATCTTTTCCGGTTCTAGGAAAGGTCAGAAGGCCTCTTCCATTTTCTTTGGCGTCTTGGTTGAAATCTTTAATTCATCATGCTTATGTCGAGTCGGGTAAAACTCCGCCTCAAAGGATTACAGCTCATTCTACTAGGTCAGTTTCTACTTCCTGGGCGTTTAGGAATGAAGCTTCGGTTGATCAGATTTGCAAAGCAGCAACTTGGTCTTCTTTGCATACTTTTACTAAATTCTACCATTTTGATGTGTTTTCTTCTTCTGAAGCAGTTTTTGGTAGAAAAGTTCTTCAGGCAGCTGTTTCAGTTTGATTCTTCTGCTTATAATTTCAGTTTTTTTTCATTATAAGATTTAAACTTTATTTTGGGTGTGGATTATTTTCAGCGGAATTGGCTGTCTTTATTTTATCCCTCCCTCTCTAGTGACTCTTGCGTGGAAGATCCACATCTTGGGTATTCATTATCCCATACGTCACTAGCTCATGGACTCTTGCTAATTACATGAAAGAAAACATAATTTATGTAAGAACTTACCTGATAAATTCATTTCGTTCATATTAGCAAGAGTCCATGAGGCCCACCCCTTTTGTGGTGGTTATGATTTTTTGTATAAAGCACAATTATTCCAATTCCTTATTTTTTATGCTTTCGCACTTTTGTCTTATCACCCCACTTCTTGGCTATGCGTTAAACTGATTTGTGGGTGTGGTGAGGGGTGTATTTATAGGCATTTTGAGGTTTGGGAAACTTTGCCCCTCCTGGTAGGAATGTATATCCCATACGTCACTGGCTCATGGACTCTTGCTAATATGAAAGAAATAAATTTATCAGGTAAGTTCTTACATAAATTATGTTTTTCCACTGAAAAAAAATAAATCCACCAAAAAAAAAAGTTTCTCATAAATTGAAAGAAAAATAACTTAAAACATTAGCAGAAGAATCAAACTGAAACAGCTGCCTAAAGAACTTTTCTACCAAAGACTGCTTCAGAAGAAACAAATACATCAAAATGGTAAAATTTTGTAAATGTATGCAAAGAAGAACAAGTTGCTGCTTTGCGAATCTGATCAACTGAAGCATCATTCTTAAAAGTCCAAGAAGTGGAGACTGAGCTAGTAGAATAGAATCCCAAGATGCAAAGATCTTTCAAGAGCATTCTTGGGATTACGACACAAGGAACGAACAACAATTTCCCTACTAATTTACAACCTTAGGAAGAAATTTAAACTAAGTCCGCAAAAAAAGCCTTATCCTGATGGAAAATCAGAAAAGGAGACTCACAAGAAAGAGCAGACAATTCAGAAACTATTCTAGCTGAAAAGATAGCCAAAAGAAACAACACTTTCCAAGAAAGTAGTTTAATGTCCAAAGAATGCAAAGGCTCAAAAGGAGGAGCCTGCAAAGTCTTCAAAACCAAATTAAGACTCCAAAGAGGAGAGATTGATTTAATAACAGGCTTGATACGAACCAAAGCCTGAACAAAACAGTGAATATCAGGAAGCTTAGCAATCTTTCTATGACATAAAACAGAAATAGAGATTTATCCCTTCAAAGAACTTGCAGACAAACCTTTATCCAAACCATCCTGAAGAAACTAAAATTCTAGGAATTCTAAAAGAATGCCAGGAGAATTTATGAAAAGAACACCATGAAATATAGGTCTTCCAAACTCGATAATAAATCTTCCTTGAAACAGACTTACAAGCCTGTAACATAATATCAATCACTGAGTCAGAGAAACCTCTATGACTAAGCGTTCAATTTTTACACCTTCAAATTTAACAATTTGAGATCCTGATGGAAAAACGGCCCTTGAGACAGAAGGTCTGGTCATAGAGGAAGTGGCCAAGGCTGGTAACTGGACAACCGAACAAGATCTGCATACCAAAACCTATGGGGCTACATTGGTGCTATCAGAAACACATACGATTGTTTCAAGAGTTATCTCCAAGATCATTATGGAAGAAGAACTAGAGGCGGAAAGATATGAGCAGGTTGGTAAAATCATGGAACTGCTAAAGAATCCACCATCTCCACATGAGGATCCTTGGACCTGAACAGGTACCTGGGAAGTTTCTTGTTTAGATGAGAAGCCATCAGATATATTTCTGGAAGACCCCACATCTGTACAATCTGACAAAATACATCTGGATGAAGAGACCACTCCCCCGGATGTACGGTCTGACGGCTGGAATAATCTGCTTCCCACCTGGGATATGCACCACAGAAATTAGACAAGAGCTGGATTCTGCCCAAGAAAGTATCCAAGATACTTCTTTCATAGCTAGGGGACTGAGAGTCCCAAACTGATGAATGACATATGCCACAGTTGTGATATTGATCGTCTGAAAACAAATGAATGGTTCTCTCTTTAATAGAGGCCAAATCTGAAGAGCCCTGAAAATAGTACGGAGTTCTAAAATATTGATTGGAAACCTCGCCTCTTGAGGTTTCCAAACCCCTTGTGCTGTCAGAGATCCCTAGACAGCTCCCCAACCTGAAAGATGTGCATCTGTTGTGATCACAGTCCAGGTAGGACGAACAAAACAGACCCCCTGAATTAAACGATGATGGTCTAATCACCAAGTCAGAGAGAGTTGAATGTTGGGATTTAAGTATATCAATTGTGATATCTGAGTATAATCCCTACACCATTGATTCAGCATACAAATCTGTAGAGGTCTCATGTGAAAATGAGCAAAGGGGATCGCGTCCGATGTTGCAGTGATGAGACCTAAAACTTCCATGCACATAGCCACTGAAGGAAATGATTGAGACTGAAGGTTTCGACAAGCTGAAACCAGTTTTATTCGTCTCATGTCTGTTAAGGACAGAGTCATGGACACTGAATCTATCTGGAAACCTAAAAAGGTGACCCTTGTCTGAAGAATCAAGAAACTGTTTGGTAAATTGATCCTCCAACAATGTCTTTGAAGAAACAAAACTAGTTGATCCATGTGAGATTCTGCAGAATGTAAAGACCAAATAAGGAACACCGCAATACCCTGTTCTCTGATTACAGATAGAAGGGCACCGAGAACCTTTGAAAAGATCCTTGGAGCTGGTGCTAGGCCAAATGGAAGAGCGACAAATTGGTAATGCTTGTCTAGAAAAGAGAATCTCAGAAACCGATAGTGGTCTGGATGAATCGGAATGTGAAGATATGCATCCTGTAAGTCTATTGTGGACATATAATGACCTTGATGAACAAAAGGTAAAATAGTCCTCATATGGGCCTGAATGAATTTTCTTTCTTTGGGACAATGAATAGATTTGAATAAAACCCCAAACCCTGTTCCTGAAAAGGAACTGGTAAGATTACCCCTGAAAGCTCTAGATCTGAAACACTTCAGAAAAGCCTGAGCCTTTACCGGATTTGCTGGAACGTGAGAGAGAAAGAATCTTCTCACAGGAGGTCTTACTCTGAAACCTATTTGATACCCTTGAGAGACAATACTCTGAATCCACTGATTTTGAACAGAATCTGCCCAAATGTCTTGGAATAATTTCAATCTGTCCCCCACCAGCTGAACTGGATCGAGGGTCGCACCTTCATGCAGACTTGGGGGCTGGCTTTGGTTCCTTAAAAGGCTTGGATTTATTCCAACTTGAAGGCTTCCAATTGAAACCAGAGTCTTTAGGGGAAGGATTGGTTTTCTGTTCCTTGTTCTGTCGAAAAGAACAAAAATGATTAGAAGCTTTAGATTTACCCTTCGATCTTTTACCCTGAGGCAAAAAAAAAACAAAACTATCTTCCCCCCAGTGATAGTTGAAATAATTGAATCCAACTAAAAACCAAAAAAAAATTGTTACCTTGGAAAGAAAGAGATAGTAATCTAGACTTAGATACCATGTCAGCATTCCAAGATTTGATAGCTAAAGACATATATTCAACATTAATTATGATATCAAAAATAGCATCACAGATAAAATGATCAGCATGTTGAAGCAAACAAACAATGCTAGATAAATCAGGATCTGTTTCCTGTTACGCTAAGCTATCCAACCAGAAGGTTGATGCAGCCGGAACATCAGCCATAGCAATGGCAGGCCTGAGAAGATAGCCAGAATATAAATAAGCTTTCCTCAGATTCAAGTTTCCTACCTAAAGGGTCTTTTAAAGAAGCACTGTCTTTCAAAGGAATAGTAGTACATTTGGCAAGAGTAGAAATAGCCTTATCAACTTTGGGGATTTTTTCCCAAAACTCTAACCTAGCCGCTAGCAATGGGTACAACCTTTTAAACCTAGGAGGAGGAATAAAAGAAGTACCAGGCTTAATCCATTCCTTAGCAATCACATCAGAAATAGCATCAGGAACTGGAAAAACCTCAGGAGTAACCACAGGAGGTTTATAAACAGAATTTAAATGTTTACTAGTTTTGATATCAAGAGGACTAGACTCCTCAATATCCAAAGTAACTAACACTTCTTTTAACAAAGAACAAATATACTCCATCTTGAAAAGGTAAGTAGATTTGTCAGTGTTAATATCTGAGGTAGGATCTTCTGAATCAGAGAGATCCTCATCAAAGGAGGATATTTAAGTATGTTGTCGGTCATTAGAAATTTCATCAATTTTATAAGAAGTTTTAAAAGACCTTTTATGTTTATTAGAAGGCGGAATAGCAGACAAAGCCTTCTGTATTGCATCAGCAATATAATTTTTCATATCAACAAGGATATCGTGTACATTAGATGTTGAAGGAACAACAGAAACTGTACTAGTACTGATGGAAACTATTTCTGCGTGCAAAAGCTTATCATGACAACCGTTACATACTACAGCTGGAGATATAATCTTAGCTAACTAACAACAGATACACTTAGCTTTGGTAGAACTGATCATGCAGCAGGGTTCCAACAGTTGCTTCTGAGGCAGGATCAGATTGAGACATCTTGCAAAATGTAAAAAAAACATTAAAGCAAAATTTACAATTTCCATATATGTCAGTTTGAGGAATGGAAAAAAATGCAAACAGCATAGCCCTCTGAGCATATAAAAAGGCAAGAGGCATATAGGAAGTGGGGTGAAAAATAAACTAAATTTTTTGGCGCCAAGTATGATGCAAAAGGAAGTTGAAAATATTTTTGGCGCTAACAATATCCGGAGATGACGCAACTCGCGTCATAACAGACGCAACTTCGTGCAAGGAAACCTGGCGTCAACTAAGACACAGGAAATGACGAACTTGCGTCAAAGATATAACTTCACGACAAAAAAAATCTCGCACCAAGAACAACGTAATAAATAACAGCATTTTACGCCCTCGCAAGCCTAATTTAGCAGCGAAATTAAAAGAAAAAACAGTCAATTTGAAAAAAGGACTATACCCCAGGTAAGACAAATAACTTCCTAAACATGCTTCCCAAATTGAAACTGACAGTCTGCAAAAGGAAATCTACATAGACCTAACTCATGGCAAATATAAGTAAAATACATATATTTAAAACTTTATGTTAATACATAAAGCACCAAACCATAGCTGAGTGTCTTAAATAAGAAAAGCATACTAACCGAAATACACCCATCAACATATAGCAGATAGGTAGCCAAACCAGTACTGAAAAAGTATCAGCAGAGGTAATTATAAGAGTATATCGTCGATCTGAAAAGGGAGGTAGGAGATGAATCTCTACGACCGATAACAGAGAACCTTTGAAAAGATTTCTCGCAAGGAAAACCATAAAATCAATAGGCAATACTCTCTTCACATCCCTCTGACAAACACTGTACTCAGAGGAATCGGGCTTCAAAATGCTTAGAAACGCTTATAGAAGAAATCACAAATCAAGCACAAAAACTTACTTCACCACCTCCATAGGAGGCAAAGTTTATAAAACTGAATTGTGGGTGTGGTGAGGGGTGTATTTTTAGGCATTTTGAGGTGTGGGACACTTTGCCCCTCCTGGTAGGATTGTATATCCCATACGTCACTAGCTCATGGACTCTTGCAAATTACATGAAAGAAATTTAAACTGAGAATTTAGCTTGATCAATTTAGGAGACAAGGAGGCAGCAATACCCTAAAAATAGATTAAAGTAAAACCAAACCAGACTTTTTAAATCCATGAAAACATAATTTATGCTTACCTGATAAAAAATTTTCTCTTGTAGTGTATCCAGTCCACGGATCATCCATTACTTGTGGGATATATTCCCTTCCCAACAGGAAGTTACAAGAGGATCACCCACAGCAGAGCTGCTATATAGCTCCTCCCCTCACATGTCATATCCAGTCATTCGACCGAAACAAAACAAGAAAGGAGAAACCATAGGGTGCAGTGGTGACTGGAGTCTTTAATTAAAATTTAAATCTGCCTTAAAAAGACAGGGCAGGCCGTGGACTGGATACACTACAAGAGAAATAAATTTATCAGGTAAGCATAAATTATGTTTTCTCTTGTTAAGTGTATCCAGTCCACGGATCATCCATTACTTGTGGGATACCAATACCAAAGCTAAAGTACACGGATGATGGGAGGGACAAGGCAGGAACTTAAACGGAAGGAACCACTGCCTGTAGAACCTTTCTCCCAAAAACAGCCTCCGAAGAAGCAAAAGCGTCAAATTTGTAAAATTTTGAAAAGGTGTGAAGCGAAGACCAAGTCGCAGCCTTGCAAATCTGTTCAACAGAGGCCTCATTCTTAAAGGCCCAGGTGGAAGCCACAGCTCTAGTAGAATGAGCTGTAATCTTTTCAGGGGGCTGCTGTCCAGCAGTCTCATAGGCTAAACGTGTTATGCTACGAAGCCAAAAGGAGAGAGAGGTTGCCAAAGCTTTTTGACCTCTCCTCTGTCCAGAGTAAGCGACAAACAGGGAAGAAGTTTGACGAAAATCTTTAGTTGCCTGTAAATAGAACTTCAGGACACGGACTATGTCCAGATTATGCAAAAGACGTTCCTTCTTTGAAGAAGGATTAGGGCACAATGATGGAACAACAATCTCTTGATTGATATTCCTGTTAGAAACTACCTTAGGTAAAAACCCAGGTTTAGTACGCAGAACTACCTTGTCTGAATGGAAAATCAGATAAGGAGAATCACAATGTAAGGCAGATAACTCAGAGACTCTTCGAGCCGAGGAAATAGCCATCAAAAACAGAACTTTCCAAGATAAAAGCTTAATTACAATGGAATGAAGGGGTTCAAACGGAACTCCTTGGAGAACTTTAAGAACCAAGTTTAAGCTCCACGGAGGAGCAACAGTTTTAAACACAGGATTAATCCTAGCCAAAGCCTGACAAAAAGCCTGGACGTCTGGAACTTCTGCCAGACGCTTGTGCAAAAGAATAGACAGAGCAGAAATCTGTCCCTTTAACGAACTAGCAGATAAGCCCTTTTCCAAACCCTCTTGTAGAAAGGACAATATCCTAGGAATCCTATCCTTACTCCATGAGTAACTCTTGGATTCGCAATAAATATAAGTATTTACGCCATATCTTATGGTAGATTTTTCTGGTAACAGGCTTCCGTGCCTGTATTAAGGTATCAATAACTGACTCTGAGAAACCACACTTTGATAGGATCAAGCGTTCAATCTCCATGCAGTCAGCCTCAGAGAAATTAGATTTGGATGGTTGAAAGGACCTTGTATTAGAAGGTCCTGCCTCAGAGGCAGACACCATGGTGGACAGGACGACATGTCCACTAGGTCTGCATACCAGGTCCTGCGTGGCCACGCAGGCGCCATCAGAATCACTGATGCTCTCTCCTGTTTGATCTTGGCAATCAGTCGAGGCCGCAGCGGAAACGGTGGAAACACATAAGCCATGTTGAAAACCCAAGGGGCTGCTAGGGCATCTATCAGCGCCGCTCCCGGGTCCCTGGACCTGGATCCGTAACTATGAAGCTTGGCGTTCTGGCGAGACGCCATGAGATCCAGTTCTGGTTTGCCCCAACGATGAAGCAGTTGAGCGAACACCTCCGGATGAAGTTCCCACTCCCCCGGATGAAAAGTCTGGCGACTTAGAAAGTCCGCCTCCCAGTTCTCCAAGCCTGGGATGTGGATCGCTGACAGGTGGCAAGAGTGAGACTCTGCCCAGCGAATTATCTTTGAGACTTCTAACATCGCTAGGGAACTCCTGGTTCCCCCTTGATGGTTGATGTAAGCCACAGTCGTGATGTAGTCCGACTGAAATCTGATGAACCTCAGTGTTGCTAACTGAGGCCAAGCTAGAAGAGCATTGAATATTGCTCTTAACTCCAGAATATTTATTGGGAGGAGTTTCTCCTCCTGAGTCCACGATCCCTGAGCCTTCAGGGAGTTCCAGACTGCGCCCCAACCTAGAAGGCTGGCATCTGTTGTTACAATCATCCAATCTGGCCTGCGAAAGGTCATGCCCTTGGACAGATGGACCCGAGAAAGCCACCAGAGAAGAGAATCTCTGGTCTCTTGATCCAGATTTAGTAGAGGGGACAAATCTGAGTAATCCCCATTCCACTGACTTAGCATGCATAATTGCAGCGGTCTGAGATGCAGGCGCGCAAATGGCACTATGTCCATTGCCGCTACCATTAAGCCGATTACTTCCATGCACTGAGCCACTGACGGGCGTGGAATGGAATGAAGGACACGGCAAGCATTTAGAAGTTTTGATAACCTGGACTCCGTCAGGTAAATTTTCATCTCTACAGAATCTATAAGAGTCCCTAGGAAGGAGACTCTTGTGAGTGGTGATAGAGAACTCTTTTCCACGCTCACTTTCCACCCATGCGACCTCAGAAATGCCAGAACTATCTCTGTATGAGACTTGGCAATTTGAAAGCTTGACGCCTGTATCAGGATGTCGTCTAGATACGGAGCCACCGCTATGCCTCGCGGTCTTAGAACCGCCAGAAGTGAGCCCAGAACCTTTGTAAAGATTCTCGGGGCCGTAGCCAACCCGAAGGGAAGAGCTACAAACTGGTAATGCCTGTCTAGAAAGGCAAATCTTAGGTACCGATAATGATCTTTGTGAATCGGTATGTGAAGGTAGGCATCCTTTAAGTCCACTGTGGTCATGTACTGACCCTCTTGGATCATGGGTAGGATGGTTCGAATAGTTTCCATTTTGAATGATGGAACTCTTAGGAATTTGTTTAAGATCTTTAGGTCCAAGATTGGTCTGAAGGTTCCCTCTTTCTTGGGAACCACAAACAGATTTGAGTAAAATCCCTGTCCTTGTTCCGTCCGCGGAACAGGGTGGATCACCCCCATTACTAGGAGGTCTTGTACACAGCGTAGGAATGCCTCTTTCTTTATCTGGTTTTCTGATAACCTTGATAGATGGAATCTCCCTCGAGGAGGAGAAGCTTTGAAGTCCAGAAGATATCCTTGAGATATGATCTCCAACGCCCAGGGATCCTGGACATCTCTTGGCCACGCCTGGGCGAAGAGAGAAAGTCTGCCCCCCACTAGATCCGTTTCCGGATAGGGGGCCGTTCCTTCATGCTGTCTTGGGGGCAGTAGTAGGTTTTCTGGCCTGCTTGCCCTTGTTCCAGGACTGGTTAGTTTTCCAGGCCTGTCTGTAACGAGCAACAGTTCCTTCCTGTTTTGGAGCGGAGGAAGTTGATGCTGCTCCTGCCTTGAAATTTCGAAAGGCACGAAAATTAGACTGTTTGGCCTTTGATTTGGCCCTGTCCTGAGGAAGGGATGACCCTTACCTCCAGTAATGTCAGCAATAATTTCTTTCAAGCCGGGCCCGAATAAGGTCTGCCCCTTGAAAGGAATATTAAGTAATTTAGAAGTCACGTCAGCTGACCAGGATTTAAGCCATAGCGCTCTCCGCGCCTGGATGGCGAATCCGGAGTTCTTAGCCGTTAGTTTAGTCAAATGTACAATGGCATCAGAAACAAATGCATTAGCTAGCTTAAGTGATTTAAGCTTATCCATAATTTCATCCAATGGAGCTGTGTGAATGGCCTCTTCCAGAGACTCAAACCAGAATGCCGCAGCAGCAGTGACAGGCGCAATGCATGCAAGGGGCTGCAAGATAAAACCTTGTTGAACAAACATTTTCTTAAGGTAACCTTCTAATTTTTTATCCATTGGATCCGAAAAAGCACAACTATCCTCCACCGGGATAGTGGTACGCTTAGCTAAAGAAGAAACTGCTCCCTCCACCTTAGGGACCGTCTGCCATAAGTCCCGTGTAGTGGCGTCTATTGGAAACATTTTCCTAAATATAGGAGGTGGGGAAAAGGGCACACCGGGTCTATCCCACTCCTTGCTAATAATTTCTGTAAGCCTTTTAGGTATAGGAAAAACGTCAGTACACACCGGTACCACATAGTATCTATCCAGCCTACACAATTTCTCTGGAATTGCAACTGTGTTACAGTCATTCAGAGCAGCTAAAACCTCCCCAAGCAATACACAGAGGTTCTCGAGCTTAAATTTAAAATTAGAGATCTCTGAATCAGGTTTCCCCGGATCAGATCCGTCCCCCACAGAATGAAGCTCTCCGTCCTCATGTTCTGCAAACTGTGACGCAGTATCAGACATGGCTCTTACAGCACCAGCGCGCGCTGCATCTCTCCTAATCCCAGAGCTATCGCGCTTGCCTCTCAATTCTGGCAATCTAGATAATACTTCTGACAGGGTATTATTCATGATTGTAGCCATGTCCTGTAAAGTAATTGCTATGGGCGTCTCTGATGTACTTGGCGCCATATTAGCACGCGCCCCCTGAGCGGGAGGCGAAGGTACCGACACGTGAGGAGAGTTAGTCGGCATAACTTCCCCCTCGTCGTCTGGTGATAATTCTTTTATAGATAAAGACTGACCTTTATTATTTAAAGTGAAATCAATACATTTAGTACACATATTCCTATGGGGCTCCACCCTGGCCTTCAAACATAATGAACAAACAGATTCATCTGCGTCAGACATGTTTAAACAGACTAGCAATGAGACTAGCAAGCTTGGAAAACACTTTAAAATAAGTTTACAAGCAATATAAAAAACGCTACTGCGCCTTTAAGAAGCACAAAACCTGTCTCAAGTTTAAATAACAATGAACCAAATCAGTTATACCAACCAAATTTTCACAGTAAATGAATTAAGCTAGCAGAGCATTGCACCCACTTGCAAATGGATGATTAACCCCTTAATACCCAAAACGGATAATCAATAGAGAAAAAAAAACGTTTTTAACACAGTCAAACACACTGTCACAGGTCTGCTGTGACTGATTACCTCCCTCAAAATTACTTTTGAAGTCCCTTGAGCTCTCTAGAGACGTCCTGGATCATGCAGGAAGAAGCAGGAAGACTGAGTCTGAATTTTTACTGCGCAAAAAAGCGCTAACATAGGCCCCTCCCACTCATTATTACAACAGTGGGAAGCCTCAGTTAACTGTTTCTATGCAGAAATTAAGTCAGCCATGTGGAAAAAATTATGCCCCAATAAGTTTTATCACCAATGTACCTTAAAAAACGATTAAACATGCCAGCAAACGTTTTAAAACATCTTTTTTTTTTTTTTTTTTTTAAAGAGTATGTATCTCTATCGATAAGCCTGATACCAGTCGCTTCCACTGCATTTAAGGCTTTACTACATTACTTCAGTATTAGCAGCATTTTCTAGTCAAATTCCATTCCTTAGAAAATTATTTTACTGCACATACATTAATAAGCCTGATACCAGTCGCTTTCACTGCATTTAAGGCTTTACTTACATTACTTCGGTATCAGCAGCATTTTCTTAGTCAATTCCATTCCTTAGAAAAATATTTCACTGCACATACCTCAGTTGCAGGAGACCCCGCACGCCATTCCCTTTCTGAAGTTACCCCACTCTTCAGAATGTGTGAGAACAGCCAGTGGATCTTAGTTACTTCTGCTAAGATCAGGCAGATTCTACTTCCAAATACTGCCTGAGAAAAAAACAGCACACTCCAGTGCCATTTAAAAATAACAAACTTTTGATTGAAGAAATAATTAAGTATAAAACACCACAGTCCTCTCACGACCTCCATCTATGTTGAGGGTTGCAAGAGAATGACTGGATATGACATGTGAGGGGAGGAGCTATATAGCAGCTCTGCTGTGAGTGATCCTCTTGCAACTTCCTGTTGGGAAGGGAATATATCCCACAAGTAATGGATGATCCGTGGACTGGATACACTTAACAAGACAAAACTTGTTTTACATAAAAAGAAATTAAAAGTCAAATTGATGCGGCATATAATTGTAAGACACTTTTACATTCACTTCTAATATCAAAAATGTACTTTGTACTCTAGACATCCTTTGCTAAAAAGCATATGTACAAATCCTCAGCTGCAGCAAAGAAATAGGGGTGATTGATTGGTGGCTTCACACCATTGCAGGTGTTAAACCTGGTTATATACCATAAAAGCATTTTCTTTTTGCGCCTTTATGCCCCTTTAAACTAGAGCTGCATTTTACAAAAGTAACTGAAGGGTTAAAGAGACAATGCTCTTCCTATCTGTCATTCCTTCACATAATATTACAACCGGCAGATAACACATATATAGTTGCTCAGATCATCCCAGGACAATGTAAACTACACTCATCCATCAAGTATATAGAGAGCTACTCGCTGGTGATGAGGGGATAATTAAAATGGCATAAGACTGCACTGAAAAGTGGTGACTTATGTCTGTGGTAGATATTGTCACATGTATTATTTATTCATGTTAGTGTATTCTTAATAAACACTGCATGAAAAGATTTATCTATATGGTTATTTAATAAAAATACAATTCTGTGCAACTATTTGCCTACCGGATAAAAGTCTGCTAAATGAATAGCTGCAATCATCACTTTAGATTGCATCAAAAACAGAATTTATGCTTACCTGATAAATTACTTTCTCCAACGGTGTGTCCGGTCCACGGCGTCATCCTTACTTGTGGGATATTCTCTTCCCCAACAGGAAATGGCAAAGAGTCCCAGCAAAGCTGGTCACATGATCCCTCCTAGGCTCTGCCCACCCCAGTCATTCGACCGACGGACAGGAGGAAATATATATAGGAGAAACCATATGATACCGTGGTGACTGTAGTTAGAGAAAATAATTCATCAGACCTGATTAAAAAACCAGGGCGGGCCGTGGACCGGACACACCGTTGGAGAAAGTAATTTATCAGGTAAGCATAAATTCTGTTTTCTCCAACATTGGTGTGTCCGGTCCACGGCGTCATCCTTACTTGTGGGAACCAATACCAAAGCTTTAGGACACGGATGAAGGGAGGGAGCAAATCAGGTCACCTAAATGGAAGGCACCACGGCTTGCAAAACCTTTCTCCCAAAAATAGCCTCCGAAGAAGCAAAAGTATCAAATTTGTAAAATTTGGCAAAAGTGTGCAGTGAAGACCAAGTCGCTGCCTTACATATCTGGTCAACAGAAGCCTCGTTCTTGAAGGCCCATGTGGAAGCCACAGCCCTAGTGGAGTGAGCTGTGATTCTTTCAGGAGGCTGCCGTCCAGCAGTCTCATAAGCCAATCGGATAATGCTTTTAAGCCAAAAGGAAAGAGAGGTAGAAGTCGCTTTTTGACCTCTCCTTTTACCAGAATAAACAACAAACAAGGAAGATGTTTGTCTGAAATCTTTAGTAGCCTCTAAATAGAATTTTAGAACACGGACTACGTCCAAATTGTGTAACAAACGTTCCTTCTTTGAAACTGGATTCGGACACAAAGAAGGTACAACTATCTCCTGGTTAATATTTTTGTTGGAAACAACTTTCGGAAGAAAACCAGGCTTAGTACGCAAAACCACCTTATCTGCATGGAACACCAGATAGGGCGGAGAACACTGCAGAGCAGATAACTCTGAAACTCTTCTAGCAGAAGAAATTGCAACCAAAAACAAAACTTTCCAAGATAATAACAATATCTACGGAATGTAAGGGTTCAAACGGAACCCCTTGAAGAACTGAAAGAACTAGATTTAGACTCCAGGGAGGAGTCAAAGGTCTGTAAACAGGCTTGATCCTAACCAGAGCCTGAACAAATGCTTGAACATCTGGCACAGCTGCCAGTCTTTTGTGAAGTAAAACAGATAAAGCAGAGATCTGTCCCTTCAGAGAACTTGCAGATAATCCTTTCTCCAAACCTTCTTGTAGAAAGGAAAGAATCTTAGGAATTTTTATCTTGTTCCATGGGAATCCTTTAGATTCACACCAACAGATATATTTTTTCCATATTTTATGGTAAATTTTTCTAGTTACAGGCTTTCTAGCCTGAATCAGAGTATCTATTACAGAATCTGAAAACCCACGCTTTGATAAAATCAAGCGTTCAATCTCCAAGCCGTCAGTTGGAGGGAAACCAGATTCGGATGTTCGAATGGACCCTGAACAAGAAGGTCCTGTCTCAAAGGTAGCTTCCATGGTGGAGCCGATCACATATTCACCAGGTCTGCATACCAAGTCCTGCGTGGCCACACAGGAGCTATCAAGATCACCGAGGCCCTCTCCTGATTGATCCTGGCTACCAGCCTGGGGATGAGAGGAAACGGTGGGAATACATAAGCTAGGTTGAAGGTCCAAGGTGCTACTAGTGCATCTACTAGGGTTGCCTTGGGATCCCTGGATCTGGACCCGTAGCAAGGAACCTTGAAGTTCTGACGAGACGCCATCAGATCCATGTCTGGAATACCCCATAATTGAGTTATTTGGGCAAAGATTTCCGGATGGAGTTCCCACTCCCCCGGATGGAATGTCTGACGACTCAGAAAATCCGCTTCCCAATTTTCCACTCCTGGGATGTGGATCGCAGAGAAGTGGCAGGAGTGATCCTCCGCCCATTGAATTATCTTGGTCACTTCTTTCATTGCCAGGGAAGTCCTTGTTCCCCCCTGATGATTGATATATGCAACGGTCGTCATGTTGTCTGACTGAAACCTTATGAATTTGGCCTTTGCTAGTTGAGGCCAAGCTCTGAGAGCATTGAATATCGCTCTCAGTTCCAGAATGTTTATCGGGAGAAGAGACTCTTCCCGAGACCATAGACCCTGAGCTTTCAGGGATTCCCAGACCGCGCCCCAGCCCACTAGGCTGGCGTCGGTCGTGACAATGACCCACTCTGGTCTGCGGAAGCTCATTCCCTGTGACAGATTGTCCAGGGTCAGCCACCAACGGAGTGAATCTCTGGTCTTTTGATCTACTTGAATCGTCGGAGACAAGTCTGTATAATCCCCATTCCACTGTCTGAGCATGCACAGTTGTAATGGTCTTAGATGAATTCGTGCAAAAGGAACTATGTCCATTGTTGCAACCATCAATCCTATTACTTCCATGCACTGCGCTATGGAAGGACGAGGAACAGAATGAAGTACTTGACAAGAGCTTAGAAGTTTTGATTTTCTGACCTCTGTCAGAAAAATCCTAATTTCTAAGGAATCTATTATTGTTCCCAAGAAGGGAACTCTTGTTGACGGGGACAGAACTTTTTTCTTTGTTCACCTTCCATCCGTGAGATCTGAGAAAGGCTAGGACGATGTCCGTATGAGCCTTTGCTTTTGACAGGGACGACGCTTGAATCAGGATGTCGTCCAAGTAAGGTACTACTGCAATGCCCCTTGGTCTTAGAACCGCTAGAAGGGACCCTAGTACCTTTGTGAAAATCCTTGGAGCAGTGGCTAATCCAAATGGAAGTGCCACAAACTGGTAATGCTTGTCCAGAAAAGCGAACCTTAGGAACTGATGATGTTCCTTGTGGATAGGAATATGTAGGTACGCATCCTTTAAATCCACGGTAGTCATAAATTGATTTTCCTGGATAGTAGGTAGGATCGTTCGAATAGTTTCCATTTTGAACGATGGTACCCTGAGAAATTTGTTTAGGATCTTTAGATCCAAAATTGGTCTGAATGTTCCCTCTTTTTTGGGAACTATGAACAGATTGGATTAAATCCCATTCCTTGTTCTCTTATTGGAACTGGATGTATCACTCCCATCTTTAACAGGTCTTCTACACAATGTAATAATGCCTGTCTCTTTATTTGGTTTGAAGATAATTGAGACCTGTGGAACCTTCCCCTTGGGGGTAGTTCCTTGAATTCCAGGAGATAACCTTGAGAAACTATTTCTAGCGCCCAAGGATACTGAACATCTCTTGCCTGAGCAAAGAGAAAAAGTCTGCCCCCCACTAGATCCGGTCCCGGATCGGGGGCTATCCCTTCATGCTGTTTTGGTAGCAGTGGTAGGCTTCTTGGCCTGCTTACCCTTGTTCCAGCCTTGCATTGGTTTCCAGGCTGGTTTGGGTTGTGAAGTATTACCCTCTTGCTTAGAGGATACAGAATTAGAGACTGGTCCGTTTCTGCGAAAGGGACGAAAATTAGGCTTATTATTAGCCTTAAAAGACCTATCCTGTGGGAGGGCGTGGCCCTTTGGTACAGACATGTTAAACAGGCTTAAACTTGTCAACAAAGCACAAAAAACGTTTTAAAATAAAACCGTTACTGTCACTTTAAATTTCAAACTGAAAACACTTTATTACTGAATATGTGAAAAAGTATGAAGGAATTGTTCAAAATTCACCAAAATTTCACCACAGTGTCTTAAAGCATTAAAAGTATTGCACACCAAATTTCAGAGCTTTAACCCTTAAATTAACGGAACCGGAGCCGTTTTTACATTTAATCCCTATACAGTCCCAGAATGAGACTCTGTCTATAACTAGAAAGGCCCCCATCTGAAAAAGGTGTCCAACACAGTGCCTGCCGTTTTTCTAAACGTTCCCCAAGATTATAATACCAATAATTAGTTAGAATCTGCATAATATACCTAGTAAAGCAATTGTTTTAGCCCAGAAAAATGTCTACCAGTTTTTAAGCCCTTTTTGAAGCCCTTTATTCTTTTATGTTTAACTAAGAAAATGGCTTACCGGTCCCCATGAGGGGAAATGAAAGCCTTCCAGCATTACATGGTCTTGTTAGAAATATGGCTAATCATACCTTAAGCAGAAAAGACTGCTAACTGTTTCCCCCAACTGAAGTTACTTCATCTCAACAGTCCTGTGTGGAAACAGCAATCCATTTTAGTTACTGTCTGCTAAAATCATCTTCCTCTTACAAACAGAAATCTTCATCCTTTTTCTGTTTCAGAGTAAATAGTACATACCAGCACTATTTTAAAATAACAAACACTTGATAGAAGAATAAAACTACATTTAAACACCAAAAAACTCTTAACCATCTCTGTGGAGATGTTGCCTGTGCAACGGCAAAGAGAATGACTGGGGTGGGCAGAGCCTAGGAGGGATCATGTGACCAGCTTTGCTGGGACTCTTTGCCATTTCCTGTTGGGGAAGAGAATATCCCACAAGTAAGGATGACGCCGTGGACCGGACACACCAATGTTGGAGAAATATTAACTCTTCACAACCAAGATATTTGTTTTCTGTATTACTTTTTATGAATGGGTAACTAAAATAGCTTGAAAAGGTATGTATTTGTATAGAATATAGGATGTTTTGGAAAATCCACAATTTTTAGACAAAAAACATAATTTATGTAAGAACTTATCTGATAAATTCATTTCTTTCATATTGGCAAGAGTCCATGAGCTAATGACGTATGAGATATACAATCCAACCAGGAGGGGCAAAGTTTCCCAAACCTCAAAATGCCTATAAATACACCCCTCACCACACCCACAATTCACAATGGAAATATAATTGTACTTTTATACAAGAAATCATAACCACCAGAAAAAGGGTGGGTCTCATGGACTCTTGCCAATATGAAAGAAAGAAATTAATTTATCAGGTAAGTTCTTACATAAATTATGTTTTCTTTCATGTAATTGGCAAGAGTCCATGAGCTAGTGACATATGGGATATCAATACCCAAGATGTGGAACTCCACGCAAGAGTCACTAGAGAGGGAGGGATAAAAATAAAAAACAGCCAAATGCTGAAAAAAATAATCCACAACCCAAAATATAAGTTATTCTCATGAAGAAAAAAAAAAAAACTTAAAACATCAGCAGAAGAATCAAACTGAAACAGCTCCCTGAAGAACTTTTCTACCAAAAACTGCTTCAGAAGAAGTAAATACATCAAAACGGTAGATTTTAGTAAATGTATGCAAAGAGGACCAAGTCGCTGCTTTGCAAAACTGATCAATTGAAGCTTCATTCTTAAAAGCCCACGAAGTGGAGACTGATCTAGTAGAATGAGCTGTAATTCTCTGAGGCGGGGCTTGATCCGACTCCAATTAAGCTTGATGAATCAAAAGCTTTAACCAAGAGTCCAAAGAAAAAGCAGAGGCCTTCTGACCTTTCCTAGGACCAGAAAATATAACAAATAGACTAGAAGTCTTCCTGAAATCTTTAGTAGCTTCAACATAATATTTCAAAGCTCTCACCACATCCAAAGAATGTAAGGATCTTTCCAAAGGATTCTTAGGATTAGGACACAAGGAAGGGACAACAATTTCTCTACTAATGCTGTTAGAATTCACAATCTTAGGTAAAAATTCAAATGAAGTCCGCAAAACCGCCTTATCCTGATGAAAAATCAGAAAAGGAGATTCACAAGAAAGAGCAGATAGCTCAGAAACTCTTCTAGCAGAAGAGATAGCCAAAAGGAACAACACTTTCCAAGAAAGTAGTTTAATATCCAAAGAATGCATAGGCTCAAAAGGAGGAGCCTGTAACGCCTTCAAAACCAAATTAAGATTCCAATGAGGAGAAATTGATTTAATGACAGGCTTAATACGAACTAAAGCATGTACAAAACAGTGAATATCAGGAAGATTAGCAATCTTTCTGTGAAATAAAACGGAAAGAGCAGAGATTTGTCCCTTCAAGGAACTTGCAGACAAACCCCTATTCAAACCATCCTGGAGAAACTGTAAAATTCTAGGAATTCTAAAAGAATGCCAAGAGAATTTATGAGAACACCACCATGAAATGTAAGTCTTCCAAACTCGATAATAAATCTTCCTAGAGACAGATTTACGAGCTTGTAACATAGTATTAATTACTGAGTAAGAGAAACCTCTGACTTAGTACTAAGCGTTCAATTTCCATACCTTCAAATTTAATGATTTGAAATCCTGATGGAAAAACGGACCTTGAGACAGTAGGTCCGGCCTTAAACGGAAGTGGCCAAGGTTGGCAACTGGACATCTGAACAAGATCCGCATACCAACACCTGTGGGGCCATGTTGGAGCCACCAGCAACACAAATGATTGTTCCATGATGATCTTGGAGATCACTCTTGGAAGAAGAACTAGAGGCCGGAAGATATAAGCAGGTTGATAACACCAAGGAAGTGTCAGTGCATCTACTGCTTCCGCCTGAGAATCCCTGGACCTGGTTTAGATGAGTAGCCATCAGATCTATTTCTGGAAGACCCCACATCTGAACAATCTGAGAAAACACATCCGGATGGAGAGACCACTCCCCTGGATGTAAAGTCTGACGGCTGAGATAATCCGCCTCCCAATCGTCTACACCTGGGATATGAACCGCAGAAATTAGACAGGAGCTGGATTCCGCCCAAACAAGTATCCGAGATACTTCTTTCATAGCTTGGGGACTGTGAGTCCCACCCTGATGATTGACATATGCCACCGTTGTGATATTGTCTGTCTGAAAACAAATGAACGGTTCTCTCTTCAACAGAGGCCAAAACTGAAGAGCTCTGAGAATTGCACGAAGTTCTAAAATATTGATTGGTAATCTCGCCTCTTGAGATTTCCAAACCCCTTGTGCTGTCAGAGATCCACAGACAGCTCCCCAACCTGAAAGACTCGCATCTGTTGTGATCACAGTCCAGGTTGGCCTAACAAAAGAGGCCCCTTGAACTAAACGCTGGTGATTTAACCACCACGTCAGAGAGTGTCGAACATTGGGATTTAAGGATATTAATTGTGATATCTTTGTATAATCCTGGCACCATTGATTCAGCATGCAAAGCTGGAGAGGTCTCATGTGAAAATGAGCAAAAGGAATCGCGTCCGATGCTGCAGTCATGAGGCCTAAAACTTCCATGCACATAGCCACTGAAGGGAATGACTGAGACTGAAGGTGCCGACATGCTGCAACCAATTTCAAACGTCTCTTGTCTGTTAGAGACCGAGTCATGGACACTGAATCTATCTGGAAACCTAAAAAGGTGACCCTTGTCTGAGGAATCAAAAAACTTTTTGGTACATTAATCCGCCAACCATGTTTTCGAAGAAACACTAGTTGATTCGTGTGAGATTCTGCAGAACGTAAAGACTGAGCTAGTACCAAGATATCGTCCAAATAAGGAAACACCGCAATACCCTGTTCTCTGATTACAGAGAGTAGGGCACCCAGAACCATTGAAAAGATTATTGGAGCTGTTGCTAGGCCAAATAGAAGAGCAACAAATTGGTAATGCTTGTCTAGAAAAGAGAATCTCAGGAACTGATAATGTTCTGGATGAATCGGAATATGAAGGTAAGCATCCTGCAAGTAGACATATAATGTCCTTGCTGAACAAAAGGCAGAATAGTCCTTATAGTCACCATCTTGAAAGTTGGTACTCTTACATAACGATTCAAAATTTTCAGATCCAGAACTGGTCTGAATGAATTTTCTCTCTGGGACAATGGATTTAAATAAAACCCCAGACCTTGTTCCTGAAAAGGAACCGGCATGAATACCCCTGAAACCTCCAGGTCTGAAACACACTTCAGGAAAGCCTGGTCTTTTACTGGATTCACTGGGATGCGTGAGAGGAAAAAAAATCTTCTCACAGGAGGTCTTACTCTGAATCCTATTTGGTACCCCTGAGAGACAATGCTCTGAATCCATTGATTTTGGACAGAAATTGCCCAAACATCCCTGGAAAATCTTAATCTGCCCCCTACCAGCTGAGCTGGAATGAGGGCCACACCTTCATGCGGACTTAGGGGCTGACTTTGGTTTCTTAAAAGGCTTGGATTTAATCCAATTAGAGGAAGGCTTCCAATTGGAAACAGATTCCTTGGGGGAAGGATTATGTTTTTGTTCCTTATTTTGACGAAAGGAACAAAAACGATTAGAAGCCTTAGATTTACCCTTAGGTTTTTCTATCCTGAGGCAAAAAACTCCCTTCACCCCAGTAACAGTTGAAATAATAGATCCAACTGAGAACCAAATAAATTATTACCTTGGAAAGAAAGAGATAATAATCTAGACTTAGATGTCATATCAGCATTCCAAGATTTAAGTCACAAAGCTCTTCTAGCTAAAATAGCTAAAGACATGGATCTAACATCAATTTTGATAATATCAAAAAAAGCATCACAAATAAAATGATTAGCATGTTGCAGTAAATGAACAATGCTATATAAGTCAGAATCCAATTCTTGTTGAGCTAAATTTTCCAACCAAAAAGTTAAAGCAGCGGCAACATCAGCCAAAGAAATTGCAGGCCTAAGAAGATGACCTGAATATAAATAGGCTTTCCTTAGATAAGATTCAAGCTTCATATCTAAAGGATCTTTAAAGGAAGTACTACTTTACATAGGAATAGTGGTTCGTTTAGCAAGAGTAGAAATAGCCCCATCAACTTTGGGGATCTTTTCCCAAAACTCTATTGAAATTGCTGATAAAGGATACAATTTTTTAAACCTTGCAGAAGGATTAAAAAGGAGTACCTGGCTTATTCCATTCCTTAGAAATCATATCAGAAATAGCATCAGGAATAGGAAAAACCTCAGGAGTAAACACAGGAGGTTTAAAAACAGAATTTAAACGTTTACTGGTTTAATATCAAGAGGACTAGCTTCCTCAATATCCAAAGTAATTAACACTTCTTTTAACAAAGAACGCATATACTCAATTTTAAATAAATAAGTAGATTTGTCAGTGTCAATGTCTGAGGAAGGATCTTCTGAATCAGATAGATCCTCATCAGAGGTGGATAATTCATTATGTTGTCGGTCATTTGAAATCTCATCAACTTTATGAGAAGTTTTAAAAGACTTCTTATGCTTATTAGAAGGTGGAAATGCAGACAAAGCCTTATGAATAGAATCAGTAACAAATTCTTTAAAATTCATAGGTATATCATGTACATTAGAAGTTGAAGGAATTGCAACCGGCAATGTACTATTACTGACGGACACACTATCTGCATGTAAAAGTTTATCATGACAACTAATACAAATGACATTGGAGCTATAGTCTCCACAATTTTACAACAAATGCACTTAGCTTTGGTAGAACCAATGTCAGGCAGCAAAGTTCCAACAGATACTTCTGAGGCAGGATCAGATTGAGACATCTTGCAAAATGTAAAAGAAAAAAACAACATATAAAGCAAAATGATCAATTTCCTTATATGACAGTTTCAGGAATGGGAAAAAAAAACATAATTTATTTAAGAACTTAACTGATAAATTCATTTCTTTCATATTAGCAAGAGTCCATGAGCTAGTGACGTATGGGATATACATTCCTACCAGGAGGGGCAAAGTTTCCCAAACCTTAAAATGCCTATAAATACACCCCTCACCACACCCACAATTCAGTTTAACGAATAGCCAAGAAGTGGGGTGATAAGAAAAGAGCGAAAGCATCAAAAAAATAAGGAATTGGAATAATTGTGCTTTATACAAAAAAATCATAACCACCACAAAAAAGGGTGGGCCTCATGGACTCTTGCTAATATGAAAGAAATGAATCAGGTAAGTTCTTACATAAATTATGTTTTCTTTCATGTAATTAGCAAGAGTCCATGAGCTAGTGACGTATGGGATATAAATACCCAAGATGTGGAACTTCCACGCAAGAGTCACTAGAGAGGGAGGGATAAAATAAAGACAGCCAATTCCGCTGAAAAATTAATCCACTACCCAAATCAAAAGTTTCAATTTTAATAATGAAAAAAACTGAAATTATAAGCAGAAGAATCAAACTGAAACAGCTGCCTGAAGTACTATTCTACCAAAAACTGCTTCTAAAGAAGAGAAAACATCAAAATGGTAGAATTTAGTAAAAGTATGCAAAGAAGACCAAGTCATTGCTTTGCAAATTTGATCAACAGAAGCTTCATTCTTAAAAAGCCCAGGAAGTAGAAACTGACCTAGTAGAATGAGCCGTAATCCTCTGAGACGGGGAATAATCCGACTCCAAATAAGCATGATGAATCAAAAGCTTAACCAAGATGCCAAAGAAATGGCAGAAGCCTTCTGACCTTCCAAAAACCAGAAAAGATAACAAATAGACTAGAAGTCTGTCTGAAATATGAGTAGCTTCAACATAATATTTCAAAACTCTTACCACATCCTAAAGAATGTAAGAATCTTACCAAAGAATTCTTAGGATTAGGACACAAGGAAAAGACAATAATTCCTCCACTAATGTTGTTAGAATTCACAACTTAGGTGAAAATTGAAATGAGGACAGCAAAAAAACACCTTATCCTGATGAAAAATCAGAACAAGGAGATTCACAAAAAAGAGCAGATAACTCAAAAACTCTTCTAGTAGAAGAAATAACCAAAAGGAACAATACTTTTCCAAGAAAGTAATTTAACGTTCAGAAAATGCATAGTTTCAAACGGAGGAGCCTGTAAAGCCCTCAGCACCAAATTGAGACTCCAAAGAGGATATATTGAATTAATGACAGGCTTGATATGGACCAAAGCCTGTACAACACAATGAATATCAGGATGATTAGCAATCTTTCTGTGAAAAAAAGAACAGGAAGAGTAGAGATTTGTCCTAACAAAGAATTGAAGACAAAACCTTATCCAAACCAACCTGAAAAAATAATAAAATTCTATGAATTTTAAAAGAATGCCAAGAAAAGTAGGTCTTCCAGACTCAATATAAATCTTTCTAGAGACAGATTTATGAGCCTGAAACATAGTATTAATCAATGAGACAGAAAAACCTCTATGACTAAAAACCAAGCGTTCAATCTCCATCCCTTCAAATGTAATGATTTGAGATCCTGATGGAAAAAATGGCCTTGAGAAAGAAAAGGTCTGGTTTAAACGGAGGTGTCCAACGTTGGCAACTGGCCATCCGAATGAGATTCGTATACCAAAACCTGAGAGGCCATGCTGGAGCTACCAGCATAACAAACAAATACTCCATAAGAATTTTGGAAGAAGAACTAGAGGCGGAAAGAAATAGGCAAAAAGATAATTCCAAAGAAATGTCAATGCATACACTACTTCCGCCTGAAGATTCCCAGACCTTAATAGGCCCCTGGGAAGTTCTTTATTCAGATGAGATGAAAAACATATCTGGGTAAGAGAGACCATTCTCCCGGAAGAAAAGCTTGATAAACAGAGATAATCCGCTTCCCAAATATCTATACCTGGGAAAAAAACACAGAATTTAGATAGGAGCTGGATTTAGCCCAAGCTAATATCCGAGACACTTCTGTCACAGCCTAAGGACTGATAGTCCTACTCTGATGATTGACATACACCATAGTAGTGATATTGTCTGAAAAACATTAAACGTCTCTTCTTCAAAAAGAAACTAACTGAAAAACTCTGAGAAAAAGTTCTAAAATATCAAATGGTAATCTCGCCTCCTGAGATTTCCAAACCCCTTGCGCTTACAGAGATCCTCAGACAGCCTCCCAACCAAAAAGACTCACATCTGTAGAGATCATCGTCCAGGTTGAAAGAAACGAAGAGACCTGTAGAACTAAATGATGGTGATCTTAACCACCAAATCAAGAGAGATAAATATTAGGATTCGAAGATTTAAAATGCGAAATCCTAGAAACCCTGCACCATAATTCAGCATAAAAGACTGGAAAGGTTCTTTCTATTGAAAATGAGCAAAGGGAATTAAATCCAATGCTGTGGCCATAAGACCTAAAACTTCTATGCATATATAGCAACTGAAGGAAATAAGAGACTAAAGGTACCGACAAACGGAACACAATAAAATTGTCCCTTGTCTGACAGAGACAAAGACAGTGACACAAACTATCTGGAAACCTAAAAAAGGTGATCCATGTGTAAGGAATCCAGAGCTTTTAAAAAAAAAGATCCTCTAACTATGTCCTGAAGAGCAAAGTGAATCATATGAGATTCTGCATCCTCAGAAAATAATCTGAATGAAAACAGAAAAATGAAAATATGCATTTATTGTAGCTAATGAAAACAAATAATGCTATCACTGACCAAAAAAAGGCAGAATAGTTTGAATAAAACTCCAAAACCCAGTTCCTAAAAATGGAACTGGAAGAAATACCCCAGAAAATTCCAGGTCTGAGCAGCGCTTGAACCCCATGGGTGCCCAGCCATGCTTCAACAGTACCCAAAATATATAGGACCAAAACACACTTAAAGAAAGTGTTAGCCTTACTGGAATAAAATCAAAGAAATTTGGACCGAATAGAACCAAATAAATTTTAAAGAAGTCTTAACCTGCCCCTTGCCAGCCAAGCTGGAATACGGCACGTACATCGCAATTTTAGGGAGCTGATTTCGAACTGAAAAATTTCCAATTAAAAACATGTTACTTGGGAAAGAATTCAGGAATTCGTTCCTTAATAAGAACAACCAAACTAGTATAAGCTTAAAGTTTTAGTCTTAGAACTCAATCTTGAAGCCCAGAGTAACAGTTAAGAATTGAATCCAATTATAAAACAAATAATTGATTATCTTAGAACAAAAGAAATATGGATTTTTAAAAATCACAAAATTCTTCTAGCTAAAATAGCTAAAGACATACATTAACCCTCATTTGCGAAAATATTCAATAAAATTAAGACACAAATTAAATTATTAGCATGATAGTCCAGTTAAAGGACCAGTCAATACAGTGGACTTGCATAATCAAAAAATGCAAAACAACAAGACAAATGCAACAGCACCTAGTCTAGTAAATGTTGTCCCTTAACAATGCTAAAATAAATCATAATCTGATACTTGATCTTAAAGTAAACAGAACAAAATGAAGCAATTGCAACATCCAAATAAATCACAGGACCAAGAAAAGTACCTGAAACTAAATAATTTTCCATAAACCAGCTAAAGGAAAATAAATACTATTTTGCTATAGAAACAATAGCATAATTAGTAGGAGTAGAGATAGCCCCAATAAATTGGAGAACCCTCCAAATTGAATGTAACTGCTGGCAAAGAATATAGTTTAAAACCTTTGAAGAATGAATAAAAGAAAATTCTCAGCCTATTCCATTCCCTAGTATGAGGAATTGGAAAGAAAACCTCTGAAAACACAGAAGAAAAATAAGCAGAAATAGTGTTAGCTAGTCTTGAAAAAGAACTAGTTACCTTAATATCCAAAATAATCAACACCTTTTCAACAAAGAACAAATGTACTTTAATAAAAAAATAATAAAAAAGTAGATTTGTTAGTGTCAATATCTGATGAAGAAACTTCTGAATGAGAAAAAAAACATCATCAGAGAAGGATAAATCAGTATGTTGTTGGTCATTTGAGACTTCAATAATTAAAAAAGAAGTGAAAAAGACCTAAAAAAATGTTATTAGAAGGCACGATGTCAGACAAAGCCTTTAAAATAGAATCAGAAAAATATTTCTTATAAATCTTCTAAATATTTCTTGTACATAAGATGTAAAAATAATGGCAATATATAAAGCATAAATTCTAATGGATTCTGCATGTAAAAGTTTATCATAATAACTTATTACAAACCATAGCTAAAGATAAACATTCATAACATTTAAAATAAATGAACTTAGCTTTGGTAGGACTGAACTCAGTCAAGCGTTTTTCCAGAAGTAGCTTTTGATCCAGGGTCAATCTGAGACATCTTGCAATATGTAATAGAAAAAACAACATATAAAGCAAAATCTATCAAATTCCTTAAATGACAGTTTCAGGAATGGGAAAAAATGCCAATGAACAAGCTTCTAGCAACCAGAAGCAAATAAACAATGAGACAAATAATGTGGAGACAATAATGATGCACATATCCGGTAACGCCAACATCTTTGGTGCAAAAAAACGTCAAAAAAAATGACGCACATACAAACAACTTCCGGTGACAAGTAGGACGCCGGAAATGACTAAGAATTTTTTTGCGCCAAAAAAGTCCGCTCCAAGAATGACGCAATAAAATGAAGCATTTGCAGCCCCCGCGAGCCTAACAGCCCACAGGAAAAAAAGTCAAATTTTAAAGGTAAGAAAAATTTAATATTCAAATGCATTATCCCAAATAATGAAACTGACTGTCTGAAATAAGGAATATTGAACATCCTGAATCAAGGCAAATAAATGTTTAAACACATATAGTTAGAACTTTATATAAAAGTGCCCAACCATAGCTTAGAGTGTCACAGAAAATAAGACTTACTTACCCCAGGACACTCATCTACATATAGTAGAAAGCCAAACCAGTGCTGAAATGAGAATCAGTAGAGGTAATGGTATATATAAAAGAGTATATCGTCGATCTGAAAAGGGAGGTAAGAGATGAATCTCTACGACCGATAACAGAGAACCTATGAAATAGACCCCGTAGAAGGAGATCACTGCATTCAAATAGGCAATACTCTCTTCACATCCCTCTGACATTCACTGCACACTGAGAGGAAAACCGGGCTCCAGCCTGCTGCGGAGCGCATATCAACGAAGAATCTAGCACAAACTTACTTCACCACCTCCACGGGAGGCAAAGTTTGTAAAACTGAATTGTGGGTGTGGTGAGGGGTGTATTTATAGGCATTTTAAGGTTTGGGAAACTTTGCCCCTCCTGGTAGGAATGTATATCCCATACGTCACTAGCTCATGGACTCTTGCTAATTACATGAAAGAAATGCAAATAGCATAGCCCTCTGACATAGAAAAAGGGAAGGGGTAAAAGCAATGGGGAAATAAATAAGGAAAAAAGTTTGGCGCTAAGTATGACGCATAATGTAACTGAAAAAATTTTTGGCGCCAACCATGTCCAGAAATGACACACTCGCGTCACTAACAACGCAACCCTGTGTGAAACCTCTGCGTCAATTAAGACGCCAGAAATGACAAACTTGCGCCAACGAACGTGCCATTCGAGCCCAAAAATTCTCGTGCCAAAAATTACACAATAAAGTGTAGCATTTAGCGCACCCACGAGCCTAAGTCAGCCCACAATTTGAAACAAAGTAGTCAATTGAAAAAAAGACTAAACACCAGGTAAGAAAAATATTTCTTAATATTAACTTTCCCAAATATGAAACTGACAATCTGCAAAAGGAAATGCATGAACCTGACTCATGGCAAATATAAGAACAATACATATATTTAGAACTCTATATAAATGCATAAAGTGCCAAACCATAGCTGAGGTGTCTTAAGAAATAAAAGCATACTTACCAAAAGACACCCATCCACATATAGCAGATAGCCAAACCAGTACTGAAACAGTTATCAGTAGAGTTAATGGTATATGAGAGTATATCGTCGATCTGAAAAGGGAGGTAGGAAATTAATCTCTACGACCGATAACAGAGAACCTATGAAAAAGACCCCCATTGGGAAAATCATTGCATTCAATAGGTGATACTCTCCACGTCCCTCTGACATTCGCTGTACTCAGAGGAATCAGGCTTCAAAATGCTGAGAAGCGCATGTCAACGTAGGCGTGTTAGATGTGAGATACAACATTCTAATATGCTTACACATCACATTAGATTAATACACGTTTGTTCCTACATACTGGGGCTGATCTCTGTTGAGATTGGAGTATTACACAGCCTCAGCTTGTCTATCATGTTTAATCCCCTGGTGATTGGAGCAAATACACCTACTTCAGTCACGTAAGAGGGCGGGGTTTTATTGGCGATTACGATCGCAAACATTTAGTTTAGATTCTATGGACCATATCGTGGACAATATGCTCTTTTCTCATGGGTCAATCACAATGGGATTGAACATACACGGGCTATGTGACTCTTTGTGGAGTTTGGGGAATCTTGTAGTTTCGGGCCTCCTCTACTATATACAATCCCTCTGTGAATAGAGCTAAGACACTCACCTCATTTAGTTACGCAGGAGGGCGGGGTCTAATGGCGATCACGGTTACAAACATTTAGTTATTATAATCTATGGGCCCCATCGGAAACAATGTATCCTTTTTTTTGATTACAATAGGAGTGAACATATACAAGCTTGGGTACCTCTCCTATGTAAAAGCTTCACGATAATAATATAAGACTGTCTTGACGAGTAATGTTATATCTTTAGGGCTAAGCTACCATTATTATTACATATCTGCATCGAGTGTCAGCTGTAGTGTGCTACCGCCTAAGAAGAGTTAATTAAGAAACCTCTTTTAGTATATGTAGGACCATGCTGATATGAATGATTGTTTGTGGTTTTTTGATGCACAATTTACCAAGTGTGACAAATACTTAAACATTTATCATTTTAATTGTTTCAAATCATATTGTATTTCTTTGGGTCCTTGATATATGATTTGATGCGTATTTTAGTTTATATATGTTCTGATTTGTATTTTTAAATATTCTATATATCACCTGTTAGGTTTTAATACTGAGGTTACCATATAAACTATTAACACACACAGGTGTAGTTTTTTAAATGTATTAATTGGTTGACCTATCAGATCATTGTACATTTTCCATTTCCTGTTATATAGCAAGTGTGTTGTAATGTTTTATAGCCTGATGAAACAGCCCATAGGTGGCTGAGAAACGCGTCGCTTTTTAAAATAACGTTTTTTAAATATACACTTGCTGTTGTATGGTTCTTGTAACCATACATTATTTTTTGCTGGCCATTCGGGCACCTTGCTTGGGATAGCTATTGTCCTGCTTCTTGGTGATACAGTCCACTGGGTCCCAGTATGATGGTATTGCACCTGGAGGTGCTTTGTTTCCTGTAAGTGCTACTTAGTTACATAACTCTTTGGTCCAAACGTTACTGGGCTATGCGTGTGTATCCTTTGTCCTTTCAGGTACTAACCAACAGGCTCTCTCAAGGACCCTCTGGATTTAAGCTGGTGGCGATCAGTGAGCTGGAGCACTGCTTAGTTCCAGTCTGCTACAATAGCACCATATGGGTGCGCCCTGCTTGTGAGTATACTCCATCTCTTGCATTTGTTGATTATATGTTCTGGCATTACTAGGCAAGTTGGCGCCTCTGTTCCTCTTTTTATCTGAAAAGGGAGGTAGGAGATAAATCTCTACGACCGATAACAGAGAACCTATAAAAAAAGACCCCCGTTAGGAAAATCATTGCATACAATAGGTGATACTCTACACGTCCCTCTGACATTCGCTGTACTCTGAGAGGAATCGGGATTCAAAATGCTGAGAAGCACATGTCAACGTAGAAATCTTAGCACAAACTTACTTCACCACCTCCATAGGAGGCAAAGTTTGTAAAAACTGAATTGTGGGTGTGGTGAGGGGTGTATTTATAGGCATTTTGAGGTTTGGGAAACTTTGCCCCTCTTGGTAGGATTGTATATCCCATAAGTAACTAGCTCATGGACTCTTGCCAATTACATGAAAACATAATTTATGTAAGAACTTACCTGATAAATTCATTTCTTTCATATTAGCAAGAGTCCATGAGCTAGTGACGTATGGGATATACATTCCTACCAGGAGGGGCAAAGTTTCCCAAACCTCAAAATGCCTATAAATACACCCCTCACCACACCCACAATTCAGTTTAACGAATAGCCAAGAAGTGGGGTGATAAAAAAGTGCGAAAGCATATAAAATAAGGAATTGGAATAAGTGTGCTTTATACAAAAATCATAACCACCACAAAAAAGGGTGGGCCTCATGGACTCTTGCTAATATGAAAGAAATGAATTTATCAGGTAAGTTCTTACATAAATTATGTTTTCTTTCATGTAATTAGCAAGAGTCCATGAGCTAGTGACGTATGGGATAATGATTACCCAAGATGTGGATCTTTCCACGCAAGAGTCACTAGAGAGGGAGGGATAAAATAAAGACAGCCAATTCCTGCTGAAAATAATCCACACCCAAAATAAAGTTTAATGAAAAACATAAGCAGAAGATTCAAACTGAAACCGCTGCCTGAAGTACTTTTCTACCAAAAACTGCTTCAGAAGAAGAAAATACATCAAAATGGTAGAATTTAGTAAAAGTATGCAAAGAGGACCAAGTTGCTGCTTTGCAAATCTGATCAATCGAAGCTTCATTCCTAAATGCCCAGGAAGTAGAAACTGACCTAGTAGAATGAGCTGTAATCCTTTGAGGCGGAGTTTTACCCGACTCAACATAGGCAAGATGAATTAAAGATTTCAACCAAGATGCCAAAGAAATGGCAGAAGCTTTCTGGCCTTTTCTAGAACCGGAAAAGAGAACAAATAAACTAGAAGTCTTTCGGAAAGACTTAGTAGCTTCAACATAATATTTCAAAGCTCTAACATCCAAAGAATGTAACGATTTCTCCTTAGAATTCTTAGGATTAGGACATAATGAAGGAACCACAATTTCTCTACTAATGTTGTTGGAATTCACAACTTTAGGTAAAAATTCAAAATAAGTTCGCAACACTGCCTTATCCTGATGAAAAATCAGAAAAGGAGACTCACAAGAAAGAGCAGATAACTCTTCTGGCAGAAGAGATTGCCAAAAGGAACAAAACTTTCCAAGAAAGTAATTTAATGTCCAATGAATGCATAGGTTCAAACGGAGGAGCTTGAAGAGCCCCAGGAGTCAGAGAAACCTCTTAGACTAAGAATCAAGTGTTCAATCTCCATACCTTTAAATTTAAGGATTTCAGATCCTGATGGAAAAAAGGACCTTGCGACAGAAGGTCTGGTCGTAGCGGAAGAGTCCACGGATGGCAAGAGGCCATCCGGACAAGATCCGCATACCAAAACCTGTGAGGCCATGCCGGAGCTACCAGCAGAACAAACGAGCATTCCTTCAGAATCTTGGAGATTACTCTTGGAAGAAGAACTAGAGGCGGAAAGATATAGGCAGGATGATACTTCCAAGGAAGTGACAATGCATCCACTGCTTCCGCTTGAGGATCCCTGGATCTTGACAGATACCTGGGAAGTTTCTTGTTTAGATGAGAGGCCATCAGATCTATTTCTGGAAGTCCCCACATTTGAACAATCTGAAGAAATACCTCTGGGTGAAGAGACCATTCGCCCGGATGTAACGTTTGGCAACTGAGATAATCCGCTTCCCAATTGTCTATACCTGGGATATGAACCGCAGAGATTAGACAGGAGCTGGATTCCGCCCAAACCAGAATTCGAGATACTTCTTTCATAGCCAGAGGACTGTGAGTCCCTCCTTGATGATTGATGTATGCCACAGTTGTGACATTGTCTGTCTGAAAACAAATGAACGATTCTTTCTTCAGAAGAGGCCAAGACTGAAGAGCTCTGAAAATTGCACGGAGTTCCAAAATATTGATCGGTAATCTCACCTCCTGAGATTCCCAAACTCCTTGTGCCGTCAGAGATCCCCACACAGCTCCCCAACCTGTGAGACTTGCATCTGTTGAAATTACAGTCCAGGTCGGAAGCACAAAAGAAGCCCCCTGAATTAAACGATGGTGATCTGTCCACCACGTTAGAGAGTGTCGTACAATCGGTTTTAAAGATATTAATTGAGATATCTTTGTGTAATCCCTGCACCATTGATTCAGCATACAGAGCTGAAGAGGTCGCATGTGAAAACGAGCAAAGGGGATCGCGTCCGATGCAGCAGTCATAAGACCTAGAATTTCCATGCATAAGGCTACCGAAGGGAATGATTGTGACTGAAGGTTTCGACAAGCTGAAATCAATTTTAGACGTCTCTTGTCTGTTAAAGACAGAGTCATGGACACTGAATCTATCTGGAAACCCAGAAAAGTTACCCTTGTCTGAGGAATCAATGAACTTTTTGGTAAATTGATCCTCCAACCATGATCTTGAAGAAACAACACAAGTCGATTCGTATGAGATTCTGCTAAATGTAAAGACTGAGCAAGTACCAAGATATCGTCCAAATAAGGAAATACCACAATACCCTGTTCTCTGATTACAGACAGAAGGGCACCGAGAACTTTTGTAAAAATTCTTGGAGCTGTAGCTAGGCCAAACGGCAGAGCCACAAACTGGTAATGCTTGTCCAGAAAAGAGAATCTCAGGAACTGATAATGATCTGGATGAATCGGAATATGCAGATAAGCATCCTGTAAATCTATTGTGGACATATAATGCCCTTGCTGAACAAAAGGCAAGATAGTCCTTACAGTTACCATTTTGAACGTTGGTATCCTTACATAACGATTCAATATTTTTAGATCCAGAACTGGTCTGAAGGAATTCTCCTTCTTTGGTACAATGAAGAGATTTGAATAAAACCCCATCCCCTGTTCCAGAACTGGAACTGGCATAATTACTCCAGCCAACTCTAGATCTGAAACACAATTCAGAATGCTTGAGCTTTCACTGGATTTACTGGGACACGGGAAAGAAAAAATCTCTTTGCAGGAGGTCTCATCTTGAAACCAATTCTGTACCCTTCTGAAACAATGTTCTGAATCCAAAGATTGTGAACAGAATTGATCCAAATTTCTTTGAAAAAACGTAACCTGCCCCCTACCAGCTGAGCTGGAATGAGGGCCGCACCTTCATGTGGACTTAGAAGCAGGCTTTGCCTTTCTAGAAGGCTTGGATTTATTCCAGACTGGAGATGGTTTCCAAACTGAAACTGCTCCTGAGGATGAAGGATCAGGCTTTTGTTCTTTGTTGAAACGAAAGGAACGAAAACGATTATTAGCCCTGTTTTTACCCTTAGATTTTTTATCCTGTGGTAAAAAAGTTCCTTTCCCACCAGTAACGGTTGAGATAATGGAATCCAACTGAGACCCAAATAATTTGTTACCCTGGAAAGAAATGGAAAGTAGAGTTGATTTAGAAGCCATATCAGCATTCCAAGTTTTAAGCCATAAAGCTCTTCTAGCTAAAATAGCTAGAGACATAAACCTGACATCAACTCTGATAATATCAAAAATGGCATCACAGATAAAATTATTAGCATGCTGAAGAAGAAGAATATTATGAGAATCATGATCTGTTACTTGTTGCGCTAAAGTCTCCAACCAAAAAGTTGAAGCTGCAGCAACATCAGCCAAAGATATAGCAGGTCTAAGAAGATTACCTGAACACAGATAAGCTTTTCTTAGAAAGGATTCAATTTTCCTATCTAAAGGATCTTTAAACGAAGTACCATCTGACGTAGGAATAGTAGTACGTTTAGCAAGGGTAGAAATAGCCCCATCAACTTTAGGGATTTTGTCCCAAAATTCTAATCTGTCAGACGGCACAGGATATAATTGCTTAAAACGTTTAGAAGGAGTAAATGAATTACCCAATTTATCCCATTCTCTGGAAATTACTTCAGAAATAGCATTAGGAACAGGAAAAACTTCTGGAATAACCACAGGAGATTTAAACACCTTATCTAAACGTTTAGAATTAGTATCAAGAGGACCAGAATCATCTATTTCTAAAGCAATTAGAACTTCTTTAAGTAAAGAACGAATAAATTCCATTTTAAATAAATATGAAGATTTATCAGCATCAATCTCTGAGACAGAATCCTCTGAACCAGAAGAGTCATCAGAATCAGAATGATGATGTTCATTTAAAAAATCATCTGTAGAGAGAGAAGTTTTAAAAGATTTTTTATGTTTACTAGAAGGAGAAATAACAGACATAGCCTTATTGATGGATTCAGAAACAAAATCTCTTATGTTATCAGGAACATTCTGCACCTTAGATGTTGAGGGAACTGCAACAGGCAATGGTACATTACTAAAGGAAATATTATCTGCTTTAACAAGTTTGTCATGACAATTAATACAAACAGCCGGAGGAATAGCTACCAAAAGTTTACAGCAGATACACTTAGCTTTGGTAGTTCCAGCACTAGACAGCGATTTTCCTGAAGTATCTTCTGACTCAGATGCAACGTGAGACATCTTGCAATATGTAAGAGAAAAAACAACATATAAAGCAAAATTGATCAAATTCCTTAAATGACAGTTTTCAGGAATGGGAAAAAATGCCAATAAACAAGCTTCTAGTAACCAGAAGCAAAGAAAAAATCAGACTGAAATAATGTGGAGACAAAAGCGACGCCCATATTTTTTGGCGCCAAAAATGACGCCACATCCAGAACGCCGACATTTTTGGCGCAAAAGGACGTCAAAAAATGACGCAACTTCCGGCGACACGTATGACGCCGGAAACAGAAAAGATTTTTTGCGCCAAAAAAGTCCACGCCAAGAATGACGCAATAAAATGAAGCATTTTCAGCTTCTGGTAGCCCCGCACCTCTAGGAACTTGTCCATTTACAATTTCTCTGTGATGACCACTTTTCAATCATCCGAGAGGATAGTACCTCCTTAAGCAGAATGCGGATATGTTCCAACTTAATTTAAATGCAATCCCATCAGTTCAGCCTGTTGAAAATGTTCCCTAAATCAGTGATTCTCCTCAGACAAAAACCTCCCTGGCCCCAACACTGGGTTAGGGGCCTTCAGAGATATAATATCAGCGTCGTCTTGCTCTTCAGTATCAAAAACAGAGCGCCACGCTTAAGCGACAAATTTCATTTTTGGCTAAAATGTTTTGAAGAATTATCCATTACAGCCGTTAATTGTTGCATAGTAAGGAGTATTGGCGCGCTAGATGTACCTAGGGGCCTCCTGAGTGGGCAAGACTCGTGTAGACGAAGGAGGGAATGATGCAGTACCATGCTTACTCCCTCACTTGAGGAATCATCTTGGGCATCATTGTCATTATCACATAAATCTACATTTATTTAAATGAATAGGAATTCTGGCTTCCCCACATTCAGAACCACAGTCTATCTGGTAGTTCAGACATGTTAAACAGGCATAAACTTGATAACAAAGTACAAAAACGTTTTAAAATAAAACCGTTACTGTCACTTTAAAATTTTAAAACTGAACACACTTTATTACTGCAATTGCGAAAAAACATGAAGGAATTGTTCAAAATTCACCAAATTTTCACCACAGTGTCTTAAAGCCTTAAAAGTATTGCCACACCAAATTTGGAAGCTTTAAACCCTTAAAATAACGGAACCGGAGCCGTTTTAAACTTTAACCACTTTACAGTCCCTGGTATCTGCTTTGCTGAGACCCAACCAAGCCCAAAGGGGAATACGATACCAAATGACGCCTTCAGAAAGTCTTTTCTAAGTATCAGAGCTCCTCTCACATGCGACTGCATGCCATGCCTCTCAAAAACAAGTGCGCCACACCGGCGCGAAAATGAGGCTCTGCTTAAGCTTTGGGAAAGCCTGCCGATATTATTATATCAAAAATACCCAGATAAAATGATTCCTCAAGGCTAAATATGTGTTAATAATGAATCGATTTAGCCCAGAAACAGTCTACAGTCTTAAAAAGCCCTTGTGAAGCCCTTATTTATGATCGTAATAAACATGGCTATACCGGATCCCATAGGGAAAATGACAGCTTCCAGCATTTACATCGTCTTGTTAGAATGTGTCATACCTCAAGCAGCAAGAGACTGCACACTGTTCCCCCAACTGAAGTTAATTTGCTCTCAACAGTCCTGTGTGGAACAGCCATGGATTTTAGTTACGGTTGCTAAAATCATTTTCCTCATACAAACAGAAATCTTCATCTCTTTTCTGTTTCTGAGTAAATAGTACATAACCAGCACTATTTCAAAATAACAAACTCTTGATTGAATAATAAAAACTACAGTTAAACACTAAAAAACTCTAAGCCATCTCCGTGGAGATGTTGCCTGTACAACGGCAAAGAGAATGACTGGGGTAGGCGGAGCCTAGGAGGGATCATGTGACCAGCTTTGCTGGGCTCTTTGCCATTTCCTGTTGGGGAAGAGAATATCCCACAAGTAAGGATGACGCCGTGGACCGGACACACCTATGTTGGAGAAATAAGGAATGTTGAACATTCTGAGTCAAGGCAAATAAATATTTGAATACATATATTTAGAACTTTATAAATAAAGTGCCCAGCCATAGCTTAGAGTGTCACAGAAAATAAGATTTACTTACCCCAGGACACTCATCTACACGTTTGTAGAAAGCCAAACCAGTACTGAAACGAAAATCAGCAGAGGTAATGGTATATAAATAAGAGTATATCGTCGATCTGAAAAGGGAGGTAAGAGATGAATCTCTACGACCGATAACAGAGAACCTATGAAATAGACCCCGTAGAAGGAGATCACTGCATTCAAATAGGCAATACTCTCCTCACATCCCTCTGACATTCACTGCACGCTGAGAGGAAAACCGGGCTCCAACTTGCTGCGGAGCGCATATCAACGTAGAATCTAGCACAAACTTACTTCACCACCTCCATAGGAGGCAAAGTTTGTAAAACTGAATTGTGGGTGTGGTGAGGGGTGTATTTATAGGCATTTTGAGGTTTGGGAAACTTTGCCCCTCCTGGTAGGAATGTATATCCCATACGTCACTAGCTCATGGACTCTTGCTAATTACATGAAAGAAAGAAACAAAAAAACACAGAAAAGTGAACAAAATAAATAATGAAAAATGGTTTTACTATGCATAAATAAAAGGAATAAAAAAAAAAAGGTCAAAAACTAAATGTGTACAGGTGCATTACAAAAAAATTTTCAGCTAAATATGCACATATATTGTGAGTGCGACTCTCTCTGGCTTGTAGGTGTTTGAATCCTGATCTTTAAAGCATGCAATTTTAAGCAACTTTCTAATTTACTCCTATTATCAAAAATGGGCCGGATTCCAAACTTATATTCTTGCATTTCAAATAAAGATAACAAGAGATTGAATAAGAATTTATAATAGGAGTAAATTAGAAAGTTGCTTAAAATTGCATGCTCTATATGAACCATGAAAGAAAAAAATTGGGTCGAGTGTCCCTTTAACCCCTTAATGACCAGACCATTTTTCAATTTTCTTACCCTTAAGGATAAGGGCTATTTTTACATTTCTTCAACGTTTGTGTTTAGCTGCAATTTTCCCTCTTACTCATTTACTGTACCCATACATATTATATTAAATACCATTTTTCTCGCCATTAAATGGACTTTCTAAAGATACCATTACTTTCATCATATCTTATAATTTACTATAAAAAAATTTTATAAAATGAGGAAAAAATTAAAAAAAAAAAAAAAACACTTTTTCTAACTTAGACCCCCAAAATCTGTTACACATCTACAATCACCAAAAAACAACCATGCTAAATAGTTTCTAAATTTTATTGTGAGTTTGCAAGTTATAGGGCAATAAATACAAGTAGCACTTTGCTATTTCCAAACCACTTTTTTTCAAAATTAGCATTACATTGGAACACTGATATCTGTCAGGAATCCCTTAATATCCCTTGACATGTATATATTTTTTTTTAGAAGACAACCCAAAGTATTGATCTAGGCCCATTTTGGTATATTTCATGCCACCATTTCACTGCCAAATGCGATCAAATAAAAAAAAAATGTTCACTTTTCACAAACTTTAGGTTTTTAACTGAAATTATTTACAAACAGCTTGTGCAATTATGGCACAAATTGTTGTAAATGCTTCTCTGGGGTCCCCTTTGCTCAGAAATAGCAGACTTATATGGCTTTGGGGTTGCATTTTGGTAATTAGAAGGCCGCTAAATGCCGCTGCACACCACACGTGTATTATGCCCAGCAGTGAAGGGGTTAATAAGGGAGCTTGTAGGGTTAATTTTAGTGTAGTGTAGTAGACAACCCCAAGTATTGATCTAGGCCCATTTTGGTATATTTCATGCCACAATTTCACCGCCAAAAGCGATCAAATAAAAAAAAAAATTGTTCACTTTTTTTTTACTATTTTTTTCACAAACTTTAGGTTTCTCACTAAAATTATTTACAAACAGCTTGTGCAATTATGGCACAAATGGTTGTAAATACTTCTCTGGGATCCCCTTTGCTTTAGTGTAGAGATCAGCCTCCCACCCGACACATCCCACCCCCTGATCCCTCCCAAACAGCTCTCTTCCCTCCTATATCCCACAATTGTCCCTGCCATCTTAAGTACTGGCAGAAAGTCTGCCAGTACTAAAACAAAATGGTTTTATATATATTTTATTTTATTATTCATTCAGCTGTGATGGACCCCCCTTAGCCCCCAACAACAAGCTAACCCTCCCCCCGCTACCTATTTGCCGCCATCTTGGGTACTGGCAGCTGTCTGGCAGTACCCAGTTTACCCCCAAAAACGTTTTTTTTTTTTGTTTTTTGTTTTTTTATTATAAAATATAGCTTTTTCTGTAGTGTAGCTACCCCCCCCCAGATCCTTTGATACTTATTTATTTTTACAATTTTCCCCCTCCCTCTCACCTACAATTCAGGGATCATTGGTGGCAGTGGTTGCTGCGCCTGCGTACGCCCTCGCACGTTCCCGGCGTGCACATTGCACTTACAGGAACCGGATGCCAGGTAGCGACGGGCCGCCCCCACCGCCCTCCCTGCTAAGCTCCCACACCACCAACAATCAGCACCATCGCTACCGGTGCAGAGAGGGCCATAGAGTGGCTCTCTCTGCATCGGATGCTCGGAAAAAAAAGGTATTGCAGGATGCCTCAATATCAAGTCATCACTGCAATACCCTGAGAGCTGCTGGAAGCAATCGCAATCGCTTCCAACACTCAATTAGACCAAGGACGTGCCAGGTACATCCATTGTCACTAACTGACAGTTTTTGCAGGACGTACCCGGCACGTCCTTGGTCGTTAAGGGGTTAAGGCATATGTAGCAAATGTGTTTATTCTGCTGAAATAGTAAACTTTTACTGGAAACATTTTGCTAATTGAAGTATATTGCAAAAATACTTTCATTTCAAATTGTAATGCATGCATACATATTACATTTGTCCCTTTAATCATCTTATATTACAATCCCAAAGGGTTACTGTCTAAGTTACAAAGGTAAGTGGTGTAATAACAAGTGGCACGTTACACAAAAATATCATTGGTAAGGATTTTAAACATGGGAATAATGGAAACATTTTTTAATAAACTATAGCAAAACTTTTTTAGTACTCACGCGGGAAATTGTACATGAAGCAGGCCTGGGCCGAAATCATCCATTCAGCTCGAGTCTCACAGAATATTGCAATGTTTGCCTTGGGCTTCTGACCAAGGGCAGCAAGTCCACTTCCAAACTGTGAAGCTATTGTGTAGGCGTCTTCATACGAGACCCAGTTATACATGCCCAAAATCACCTACAAATGACAAAACCATGAAGCAGAAAGAGGTTACCGGCCATGTAAGCTAATGTGATGGTATTCACTTCACTGCATAGATTCATTACAAATGCTTAACACACCAGACATATATGTTTATACACGCAGTTTCAATTCACTTATCCAGCTTAACCATTTATATATAGAGTGGATTTATATAGAACCATAATTTAAATAAAGAAAATAACACCAACAAAACACAGTAAAGTAGATTTGTAGGCTCTTCAGAGGCATATAAATCAATATATATATAAAAATTCTGTCATGCTTGCTCAATGCATTAGCAGCATTGAAAGGCGTTTGCAGTTCTGCTCTTACCCTGTTTTCATGGTTTGTCTATAGCTATGTTACTGTCCAGTCCTACAAATAAGTTGTCTTTACAGCTGCTTTACAAAATCATATAAGATGCTCTCAGTAGTGACAGCTTGCCCTCCTGTGTTTATTTGGGGCGGGAGATACGGCATCTGACTGACGCCAAAATGGAACTTAGTTACAGCAAAAATTAAATTAAAAAAAAAAAAAAAAACTTCAAGGAAGCTGGTGGCCCAGAACGTTGACTAGGTAAGAGCCATGAAAACAGAATAAAGCAAGACTTTCATTGGCATAATAGGGAGCAGAAATACAAGCATTGTTAAACAAGATCTGTTATCAGCATTAGATCAATATGATCACTTACTAAGTACATATATAAGTATATTCTATTTTCATGAAATCTCCAATACAAATTACATACTAAGAATAGTTATATTTCTAACTATAGCTAGAAAACCGCAAAAACACACATTTTAATAAAAAAAAAGTGAAAGTCAAAGTAAGCAGAATGCACGTGCGCTTGCATTCCAAAACGTACTTATTTTTGCAAAAAAGATCACACTGTCCATTCTGTCAGATTTGTTTTAGTAACATAGCAATGCAGAGATTATAATTTTCCCAAAGGGAAATCTTTGGATACATTTTGTGAGGAAGCATTCGTATTTATCCTTTAAAGGAATACTGGGATTCATATCAAGAAGGAATTTTGAGCCTATATTAATGCAATTAAATCTACTGCATATTACAGGGATGTGTTGTGTGCTGCATAATGCCAGAGAAATAAAACGATTTACTGCACATTATGAGGGGGGGGGGAATGAAACTCAATTTTTTCATTTGCGATTCAGACAGAGCATGCTATGTTAACTATCCAGTTTATTTCTATTATCTAAAATTTGTATTAACCATGTAAGTCCTGGGAAAAAAAAGTCTCTCGCCTTTTTAATACCAGATCCAGAATGCTAGTGATATTTTAGATAGAGTTTAATTAATCAGTTGTAACAAAGATGCACTATAACTTACATTTTAATGTAGATATAAAATTCAAATACACCGTGCTCCGTCGTCCACTTCAAAACTTAAATTATGCTTACCTGATAATTTTATTTTCTTCTGACGGGAATAGTCCACAGCTGCATTCATTATTTTTGGGAATTCAGAACCTGGCCACCAGGAGGAGGCAAATACATCCCAACCAAATGCTTAAATACTTCCCCCACTTCCCTTATCGCCCAGTCATTCTGCCGAGGGAACAAGGAACAGTAGGAGAAAAATGTGCCAGAAGAAGAAACTAAATTACAGCCGCCTCATCGATAAACGCGGGCGGGGAGCTGTGGACTCTTCCCGTCAGAAGAAAAGAAAATGATCAGGTAAGCATAATTTAAGTTTTTCTTCTTAAACGGGAAGAAACCACAGCTGCATTCATTACTTTTGGGAAACCAATACCCAAGCTATAGACACTGAATGCAAAGTGCGGGTAAAGAAGGTGGCACATTCGAAGGGCACCACAGCCTGAAATTACCCATAAAAACTGAAAAAACTAAAATAACTGCCAATCAGTTAAACAGGCATGCCGTGCTGGAGACCACTCAAAATCCTTAGATTCCACTGAGCACAAAGCCCCCAAGGAACCAAGTCCCGCAGGCTCCCAAATCGCACAAATTTACCCCAAGGAAAAGTACCTCCACCTACCCCCGAAGGGGAGAATGAAGTACCCAAAAAGGAGATCCAAAGGACTGTCAGAATAGGGTAAAAAACACAAAGACAAAGCAAAATGAAGGCTGTTACAGAACAACCACCCAGGGAAAAGAACTCTCTATAAAGTCCAACTCCCAAAGACACTCTCCCAACCTATGAGAGAGCGATCGCGAGGAAGAACAAAATCCCTCCACAGGTCCTCTGACACAACATCAGAAAACATATGGTGCACCAGGAAGCCACGAATTCCCCATTGAACCCTAGACTAGCAGACACCACCGCTAAAACTAGCAACATATAGGTAGGAAACCTATATCAGGAGGACCGAAGGAAAAACAGAGCTCACCGACAGAATGGAAAAACCAACTGTCCCAACAGAAAAAGAGGGCGCCCTGTGAAACACAGAACCACAACTGACAGAACTCTAAGACAACATGGGACACCAGCCATAGAGAGTACCGAATTATCGACAGAAACTCCCAACCAGGAAAGTCCAGATCCCAGAAGACAACCAACATCAGCCGCAATGCAACCAATGGAGGAAGGAGCTGCCGTGAACCCCCCACCAGGGAGGATACAAGGGACAACAAAAGTACACTGTCAGACCCAAGAGAGCAGACAGATCTCCGACCTCCCTTCCAAGAAACAGACCCAACAGACCTCTCTGACCAATTAATAGCAGCTGGAAAGCTACCACGAATCCATGACAGAATATAAAGCTTGCTAGTACACAATCCAAGTGTAAGTAGCTGCAGCTGGTCTCAAACTGCAAACCTTGCTAGGCAGCGAAGCTAACTACAGCTGGCTCAACATGCTAGGGTTACAAAAACCCATACACAGTCCCCGTCTCTAAGAAGGAACAATCCCAAAAGAGAAAATAGGGCACAGAGCAACCACAATACCCTAGTACCATAGCCAGCCCCCCAGACATCCCACACGCAAGGAGGGAAGAAAAGAATCCTTGAACGGGAATATAAGGACCCACAGGGTCTCCATGGAAACTGTATATTTCCAAATCCTCCCCAAAAGGACCAAGCCAAGGCAATCACTTCCCTAGCCGTAGGCAAGGCAAAGAGAGCAAAGAGAATGGTAAAACAATACCATTGAATAAAAACCCAAAGGTCATTACTACCAGTTCAGTCGAGACAAACAATCTCGAGCCTTAAATGCAAAAGTTGCCACAGGCGACAACCGAAGATCCACCTGAAAGGCAGCAAACTAACCTTCAGGCAAATACCAAAACTCCCTTGAGAGTGAAAAACCAACTCCCCGAAGGGACAAGTGGACGTTCTGAACCATAAAGTTTGAAACTGAACCGCCCAGGACTGAGCGCAGCGACCCTGACCCCCAAATCTCAGACAAGAGACATGGCCCTAAGCCGGACCCCCCCAAACCGGGGACAGGCCGTAGATCCTGAGGAACCACCAAGTTGCCTCATACGGAAAAGGGCACTCTAGGTAGTGCCTAGCACACCCCAATGTCCTTGAACATTGGACATTCGCAAGAGACTCACATTAGGATCCTAGAAAGACCTCTAGACAGGTCTCCAAGATGGTAATCCACACCCATAGGTGGATCTGAACCCTGGACCCTCCACCTGCAACCCCAGAAACCAAGAGCTCCTAGAGGATCGAGTGCAACACTCCCAGTCCAGGGACCCCAGAGTTAACCAGGGACAGGGCTCCATAAAAACGGAGAACATGCCACAATAGCTGGATTCAACACACAACCTTAGCCATGTGGGCAATTAAGCGACCCCCTAGACTCCTAGTTGGAGAGTCAAAGTTCCTCACAGGATCAGTCCCGGAAATCCCGTACCAGGAATAACATGAGCAACCCCTCAATTCCCGCTGAGAAGCGAATCAGAGGCGATTGCTGGGAAAAAATAAGGAGAAACTCAACCCCTGGGCTCTATCCTATGAGAGCGTGCAATATACAGAAAAAAGGGAAGGACAGACATATCCGAACTCCTGGACTCAGATGACTAGACCACCCAAAAAGGGAAAAAACCATTCCCAGCAACCTCGAGGGGCACTTGCGACTAGGCCACAAGGAAACAGACACCCGGAAAATACTGATTGAAATGAAAATCATCATCGCAACTGGTACCCCAACTGTCCAGCGGTCATCCGAACCTCTAAACCCCTTGGGAATGGAGAACTTCGGTTCCGAGGCGAAACCTCCAGAACCCACGAGGAATCCTAGACTGATCCCCACATAAGGAACGGCAGAGGCCCTAGACAATCCCTCCGATACTCCGTTCATAGAGGACGTGGAGCAAGTTGACGTATAAGTAACGAAAAACAAACCCTCAAGCAATGGATAAATAAAACATTAAACGAATACTCCAATAAAGTGAACGACTCAACACCCAACAAGATAACCAGCACACCTGCACCACGTGAGTGACATGAACCTTAAGAAACAGCAACTAGTGCCCGACCAGTACCTAACTGGTACAACGACCACCTGAAACTGTCCAAGGTCCAAGAAAGAAAATCGATCCCCAGAAGGATCGAACATAACTAAGTTCTGATATAAAAAAACGCGCAACTTCCAAGGAAGTGCGCACCTGACCACAAAATCGCAAGTATCAGTTCCAAAGAAAGAATATTCCCAAACTGGAAAATTATAGCAGACATGAGCTTCTTAAAACAAATCAAATATATCCTAACCGGATTACATAAAAAGAAGGCAGTACCCGAGGGTCAACACCCAAGAAAAACAGCGCTTCAACCGGACCAGCCCGTTAGAGGCCCAAGCTCAGAACTGGTACAGATACGAAAAGAAAGAAAAAGAGACACAATAAGGAGATCGCTTTATCCACACCCGTCTAGTCTAGTTTGCCGTCCAGCACAGAAAACCGAGCATCTCTCAGCCCAGTAGGGCTGGAATCCTACAGCACAGTCAAAACATGCCTTTACAAAACACGGAGACTTGCCAGTCTATAACGGCAGGCAAAATTATCCCCCGCCGGGTCGATGGGCGACCCCGACGGTGAGGCCCATGAAGCCTCAGGGGCCATCGCTTCCCCAGAAGGTCTCCGGTGATCACACGCCCGACGAATCCAAGTTAACAGAACATGGACAGTATCTTAAAAGTACCTCATTAGGGAGATATAAAATGTACCAGCGCCATAGATCTGGCCAAGTGGAACCATGCTGTAACCTCTGGAGGAAACAAGCCGCCTTCTGGAGAGGGCGTAACGGCCATAGGGACACCTGCTTAGGTAACAAAAGAAGGTTCTAAGGCACGCACCTCCCGGGACATGGAATCCTCAGGGGAGGATGACTCAACGAACTCTAAACTCCCTAATACGGGGGAAGAGAGTACTCTATAACAGCAATCGGAACATAACTGATGGGCATGGATAACCCTGGCCATTTCATACTCTTTGCAAGAAATATTCTCTGAATCTGAGAAATTAGTCTCCAAAAAATCAGAATACTCTATAACTTGGAGATTGCAATTATGAGCAAACACCAATGGCACCTTACAGCTCCAATGGCTGGGGCACTCACCACATCCTGTGAACCAGACAACGAACGAACAGACTCTCTCCGTCGCCACTTGGTCAAAGTGCGGAAATGGAATACAACGTGACCATGCATCGTGTAAGCCACAAAAAAGTGCCAGTTCCTAGGACTGCGCAAAAAGATGAAGGCCGTTATGTCCGAAAAGCCATGAGCCCAAGTAACACTACACAATAGACTAAATCACATAAAAATGATTACAGTCCCCCCTGTTCAATAAAACCCCTCAGGAGATATTAACCCTTGATTCCATAAGATAAATGAGTGCCACTGGGACCCCGACTTCTTTCGTTTAACATTACAGTCATATATTGAAATAAAATGAAACAATCTTACCAGAATCTATGCCGTGGAACAGAAACACAGCCTTTCAAGTGTGACAGATAATAGCCTCGCTTCTGACATGGACTTGAGTGAATAAAGGTAGGCAGCGAAAGTCATCAACGCTGATTGCCAAAGGAGCTGTTAATATGAGTCAGGATGGTTTCGCAGAAAGACTCTCCCTGCAACTCCGGACTCTAACTTTTACCCATACTCTCACTGAGAGGCTGACAGGATTACTTAAAACTCCAGTCCCATTTCGAAAAGTATTACCCTACATAAGAGACTATCTTCAATCTTCTGACACTACTCTGCCAACCTCCTGAGACGAAAGGCAAAGAATGACTGGGGGATGAGGGAAGCGGGGGAGGTATTTAAGCCTTTGGCTGGGGTGTCTTTGCCACCTCCTGGTGGCCAGGTTCTGACTACCCAAAAGTAATGAATGCAGTTGTGGATTCTTCCCGTTTAAGAAGAAAAAGTAAATTTTTCTGTGAGCCGTTTGGAATGTTCTCCAATCAGCGCTCTAGCTACAACAAAAGTGTTATATGGGGAGAGCATTGATTGGACAATAATTCAAACCGTTGGCTAAGAGAAAAATGTTACTTTTAAAGTGGGCAGTGGAGATGGGGGTATTTGATATATATATATATATATATATATATATATATATATATATATATATATATATATATATATATATATAGAGATAGATAGATAGATAGATAGATAGATACACACACATATATACATACACACATCTCAAGTTATAATGCATCTTCGTTACAACTGATGAATTAAACTATCTAAAATATTACAGATCTGATTTTAAAAAGGGCAGAGTTTACCATCACTTTGAAGTATAAATTATACTTTACTATATAAAAGTTGCATTTTTTTTATCTTACTACTAATTTAATTTTATCTGTTTAACAGTAGTATAGCATTTTGAAATTGTATTCAATCTTCATATCAGATGTAAAATAGTGTTAATACAGGACTTATTTATTTAAATTGTCTCACAGATGGAAAACGGTAAGCACAGGAAAAAAAAAAAAAATACATAGAAAATTGAAAGTGTGAGCACTCACCAAAGGCAAATATTTATCACCTGCTGACGCTATGCTCTTTGTTAATTCTCTAAGGAAAGAGACATACTTTGCTTTGGCCCGAATCTCAGCTTTTACAAGGACCCAACATGTAAACTTAAACAGCACATGGGTTGACTAATTCATAGCTAGCTTAGGAGCCAGAAACTTTTTTTTTTATTTATTTTTTAATTAAGAAGTCATGTGAAGAAAATATGTACATATATTTGTAGATCAGTTTGAAACAAAACAACCACTGAAATTACAGGCTTGGCAGCCCCTCTCTGCCACATTCACAGAATAGATAGATAATTTTATACACAAACACTACAGTCAATACAAACCATAAAAAGTAAGGAGTTAAAGGGACATGAAACCCAAATTTTATATTCCACGATTCAGAAAGAGCATGCAATTTAAAGAAGAAGAAAAAAGGGAAAAAAATATATATTTCCATTATCTAATTTGTTTTGTACTCTGTAGCCTTTATGGAAAAGTATACCTAGGTAGGTTAAGAAGCTGCTGATTATTGGCTACACATATTTGCCTCGTTAGCCAGCTCCCAGGAGTGCATTACGGTTCCTTCAAAAAAAGAGAGATACCAAGAGAATGATGCAAAAGTAAATTTATTCTTACCTGATAAATTTGTTTCTTTTACGATACGATGAGTCCACGGATTTCATCCATACTTGTGGGATATCGCCTCCTGGTCAGCAGGAGGAGGCAAAGAGCACCACAGCAGAGCTGTATATATAGCTCCTCCCTTCCCTCCCATTCCAGTCATTCAACCGAAGTTAGGAAGAGAAAGGAAAAGCCAAGGTGCAGAGGTGACTGAAGTTTAACAAAATCAAAGACCTGTCTTAGAAAAACAGGGCGGGCCGTGGACTCATCGTATCATAAAAGAAACAAATTTATCAGGTAAGAATAAATTTCCTTTTCTTTTACAAGATACAATGAGTCCACAGATTTCATCCTTACTTGTGGGATACAATTCTAAAGCTATAGTACACGGATGAAAAGGGAGGGACAAGACAGGGAACCTAAACGGAAGGCACCACTGCTTGAAGAACTTTTCTCCCAAAAACAGCCTCAGACGAGGCAAAAGTATCAAATTTGGAAAATTTTGAAAAAAGACGACCAAGTTGCAGCTTTGCAAATCTGTTCAACAGAAGCATCATTTTTTAATGCGCATGAGGAAGCCACAGCCCTAGTGGAATGAGCCGTAATTCATTCAGGAGGCTGCTGTCCAGCAGTCTCATTAGCAAAACGGATGATACTCTTCAGCCAAAAAGAAAGAGGTAGCCGTAGCTTTCTGACCCCCACGTTTCCCTGAAAAAATGACAAACAAAGAAGAAGATTGTCGAAAATCCTTATTGCATGTAAGAAAACTTTAAGGCACAGACTACGTCTAAATTATGTAGCAGATGTTCCTTCTTAGAAGAAGGATTGGGACACAAGGAAGGAACAACAATTTCCTGATTAATATTTTTGCTAGAAACAACTTTAAGAGGAAAAACCAGGTTTCGTACGTAACACCACCTTATCGGCAGGGCCTCCATCAGGGGGTGACAGGGGTGACTCCTGTCAGGGGCCCAATGGGCCAGGGGGGCCCCATGAGGCAAGAACTAAAATATATATATATTATATATATATATATATATATATATATATATTATTATTTTTTTTATTTTTTTATTTTTTTTTTAATTTTGGCAGCCACCAGTGGGTACTACAGCAGAGTGCTAATTGAGCATGGGAAATGTTATTACAAGGAGTAAAGTATTAGCATTTGAGAGGATTTCTGAGTGTGCACTAAATCACTATGCACAGTGTGAGACAGACTTGGCACTTTGTTTGTACAGCGTGTGCCTGAGTCAGATAACTTTCATTTGCAGAGGAGGTAGGACTTACTTAGCAAATGTTTTTTATTTCTTTGTGCAATTTCAGATGGTAACTTCAGTGTGGTATTAGTTGTATGGTGGGGCCTGGGGTCCATAAAAACAATTTTTTTTTAGCAGTGTATTTATGATTATTTGACAATGCTGTAGAAATTGTATATTTAAAACCATGCAGAAATGTTTCCTCCTCAATATACAAATGGTAGGTGCCCTTTTGTCAGATATGCATTTTTATATTAACTAATTACATTCCAGTTTACTGCCCCTTTATGCAAGGACTTTCCAGATGCAAGGAGGCATTTTATCTAAGATTTTTACATCTGCATAAAATGTTATACTCTCAGACTAAGATTGCTCAGTGTTTGAAATGAGACAGGTTAACTTAAAACTGTTCAGTTTACACTACAGCTGACTTAATTTTGAAAAAACAGAATTTATGTTTACCTGATAAATTTCTTTCTCCAACGGTGTGTCCGGTCCACGGCGTCATCCTTACTTGTGGGATATTCTCTTCCCCAACAGGAAATGGCAAAGAGCCCAGCAAAGCTGGTCACATGATCCCTCCTAGGCTCCGCCTACCCCAGTCATTCGACCGACGTTAAGGAGGAATATTTGCATAGGAGAAACCATATGGTACCGTGGTGACTGTAGTTAAAGAAAATAAAATATCAGACCTGATTAAAAAAACCAGGGCGGGCCGTGGACCGGACACACCGTTGGAGAAAGAAATTTATCAGGTAAACATAAATTCTGTTTTCTCCAACATAGGTGTGTCCGGTCCACGGCGTCATCCTTACTTGTGGGAACCAATACCAAAGCTTTAGGACACGGATGAAGGGAGGGAGCAAATCAGGTCACCTAAATGGAAGGCACCACGGCTTGCAAAACCTTTCTCCCAAAAATAGCCTCAGAAGAAGCAAAAGTATCAAACTTGTAAAATTTGGTAAAAGTGTGCAGTGAAGACCAAGTCGCTGCCCTACATATCTGATCAACAGAAGCCTCGTTCTTGAAGGCCCATGTGGAAGCCACAGCCCTAGTGGAATGAGCTGTGATTCTTTCGGGAGGCTGCCGTCCGGCAGTCTCGTAAGCCAATCTGATGATGCTTTTAATCCAAAAAGAGAGAGAGGTAGAAGTTGCTTTTTGACCTCTCCTTTTACCTGAATAAACAACAAACAAGGAAGATGTTTGTCTAAAATCCTTTGTAGCATCTAAATAGAATTTTAGAGCGCGAACAACATCCAAATTGTGCAACAAACGTTCCTTCTTTGAAACTGGTTTTGGACACAGAGAAGGTACGATAATCTCCTGGTTAATGTTTTTGTTAGAAACAACTTTTGGAAGAAAACCAGGTTTAGTACGTAAAACCACCTTATCTGCATGGAACACCAGATAAGGAGGAGAACACTGCAGAGCAGATAATTCTGAGACTCTTCTAGCAGAAGAAATCGCAACTAAAAACAAAACCTTCCAAGATAATAACTTAATATCAACGGAATGTAAGGGTTCAAACGGAACCCCCTGAAGAACTGAAAGAACTAAATTGAGACTCCAAGGAGGAGTCAAAGGTTTGTAAACAGGCTTGATTCTAACCAGAGCCTGAACAAAGGCTTGAACATCTGGCACAGCTGCCAGCTTTTTGTGAAGTAATACCGACAAGGCAGAAATCTGTCCCTTCAGGGAACTTGCAGATAATCCTTTTTCCAATCCTTCTTGAAGGAAGGATAGAATCCTAGGAATCTTAACCTTGTCCCAAGGGAATCCTTTAGATTCACACCAACAGATATATTTTTTCCAAATTTTGTGGTAAATCTTTCTAGTCACAGGCTTTCTGGCCTGAACAAGAGTATCGATAACAGAATCTGAGAATCCTCGCTTCGATAAAATCAAGCGTTCAATCTCCAAGCAGTCAGCTGGAGTGAAACCAGATTCGGATGTTCGAACGGACCCAGAACAAGAAGGTCTCGTCTCAAAGGTAGCTTCCAAGGTGGAGCCGATGACATATTCACCAGATCTGCATACCAAGTCCTGCGTGGCCACGCAGGAGCTATCAAGATCACCGACGCCCTCTCCTGCTTGATCCTGGCTATCAGCCTGGGGATGAGAGGAAATGGCGGGAACACATAAGCTAGTTTGAAGGTCCAAGGTGCTACTAGTGCATCCACTAGAGCCGCCTTGGGATCCCTGGATCTGGCCCCGTAGCAAGGAACTTTGAAGTTCTGACGAGAGGCCATCAGATCCATGTCTGGAATGCCCCACAGGTGAGTGACTTGGGCAAAGATTTCCGGATGGAGTTCCCACTCCCCCGGATGCAATGTCTGCCGACTCAGAAAATCCGCTTCCCAATTTTCCACTCCTGGGATGTGGATAGCAGACAGGTGGCAGGAGTGAGACTCCGCCCAAAGAATAATTTTGGTTACTTCTTCCATCGCTAGGGAACTCCTTGTTCCCCCCTGATGGTTGATGTACGCAACAGTCGTCATGTTGTCTGATTGAAACCGTATGAACCTGGTCCTCGCAAGCTGGGGCCAGGCCTGGAGAGCATTGAATATCGCTCTCAGTTCCAGAATATTTATCGGTAGAAGAGATTCTTCCCGAGACCAAAGACCCTGAGCTTTCAGGGATCCCCAGACCGCGCCCCAGCCTATCAGACTGGCGTCGGTCGTGACAATGACCCACTCTGGTCTGTGGAACATCATCCCTTGAGACAGATTGTCCAGGGACAGCCACCAACGGAGTGAGTCTCTGGTTCTCTGATTTACTTGTATCTTCGGAGACAAGTCTGTATAGTCCCCATTCCACTGACTGAGCATGCACAGTTGTAATGGTCTTAGATGAATGCGCGCAAAAGGAACTATGTCCATCGCCGCCACCATCAACCCGATCACTTCCATGCACTGAGCTATGGAAGGAAGAGGAACGGAATGAAGTATCCGACAAGAGTCCAGAAGCTTTGTTTTTCTGGCCTCTGTTAGAAAGATCCTCATTTCTAAGGAGTCTATAATTGTTCCCAAGAAGGGAACCCTTGTTGACGGGGATAGAGAACTCTTTTCCACGTTCACTTTCCAGCCGTGAGATCTGAGAAAGGCCAGGACAATGTCCGTGTGAGCCTTTGCTTGAGGAAGGGACGACGCTTGAATCAGAATGTCGTCCAGGTAAGGTACTACTGCAATGCCCCTTGGTCTTAGCACCGCTAGAAGGGACCCTAGTACCTTTGTGAAAATCCTTGGAGCAGTGGCTAATCCGAAAGGAAGCGCCACGAACTGGTAATGTTTGTCCAGGAATGCAAACCTTAGGAACCGATGATGTTCCTTGTGGATAGGAATATGTAGATACGCATCCTTTAAATCCACCGTGGTCATGAATTGACCTTCCTGGATGGAAGGAAGGATAGTTCGAATGGTTTCCATCTTGAACGATGGGACCTTGAGAAATTTGTTTAAGATCTTGAGATCTAGGATTGGTCTGAACGTTCCCTCTTTTTTGGGAACTATGAACAGATTGGAGTAGAACCCCATCCCTTGTTCTCTTAATGGAACAGGATGAATCACTCCCATTTTTAACAGGTCTTCTACACAATGTAAGAACGCCTGTCTTTTTATGTGGTCTGAAGACAACTGCGACCTGTGGAACCTCCCCCTTGGGGGAAGTCCCTTGAATTCCAGAAGATAACCCTGGGAGACTATTTCTAGCGCCCAAGGATCCAGAACATCTCTTGCCCAAGCCTGAGCGAAGAGAGAGAGTCTGCCCCCCACCAGATCCGGTCCCGGATCGGGGGCCAATATTTCATGCTGTCTTGGTAGCAGTGGCAGGTTTCTTGGCCTGCTTTCCCTTGTTCCAGCCTTGCATTGGTCTCCAAGCTGGCTTGGCCTGAGAAGTATTACCCTCTTGCTTAGAGGACGTAGCACCTTGGGCTGGTCCGTTTTTACGAAAGGGACGAAAATTAGGTCTATTTTTTGCCTTGAAAGGCCGATCCTGAGGAAGGGCGTGGCCCTTACCCCCAGTGATATCAGAGATAATCTCCTTCAAGTCAGGACCAAACAACGTTTTCCCCTTGAAAGGAATGTTTAGTAGCTTGTTCTTGGAAGACGCATCAGCCGACCAAGATTTCAACCAAAGCGCTCTGCGCGCCACAATAGCAAACCCAGAGTTCTTAGCCGCTAACTTAGCCAATTGCAAAGAGGCGTCTAGAGTGAAAGAATTAGCCAATTTGAGAGCATTGATTCTGTCCATAATCTCCTCATAAGGAGGAGAGTCACTATCGAGCACCTTAAGCAGTTCATCAAACCAGAAATATGCGGCAGTAGTGACAGGGACAATGCATGAAATGGGTTGTAGAAGGTAACCCTGCTGAACAAACATCTTTTTAAGCAAACCTTCTAATTTTTTATCCATAGGATCTTTGAAAGCACAACTATCCTCTATGGGAATAGTGGTGCGTTTGTTTAAAGTAGAAACCGCTCCCTCGACCTTGGGGACTGACTGCCATAAGTCCTTTCTGGGGTCGACCATAGGAAACAATTTTTTAAATATGGGGGGAGGGACGAAAGGAATACCGGGCCTTTCCCATTCTTTATTAACAATGTCCGCCACCCGCTTGGGTATAGGAAAAGCTTCTGGGAGCCCCGGCACCTCTAGGAACTTGTCCATTTTACATAGTTTCTCTGGGATGACTAAATTTTCACAATCATCCAGAGTGGATAATACCTCCTTAAGCAAAATGCGGAGATGTTCCAATTTAAATTTAAATGTAATCACATCAGATTCAGCCTGCTGAGAAATGTTCCCTAAATCAGTAATTTCTCCCTCAGACAAAACCTCCCTGGCCCCCTTAGATTGGGTTAGGGGCCCTTCAGAGATATTAATATCAGCGTCGTCATGCTCTTCAGTAACTAAAACAGAGCAGCCACGCTTACGCTGACAAGGGTTCATTTTGGCTAAAATGTTTTTGACAGAATTATCCATTACAGCCGTTAATTGTTGCATAGTAAGGAGTATTGGCGCGCTAGATGTACTAGGGGCCTCCTGAGTGGGCAAGACTCGTGTAGACGAAGGAGGGAATGATGCAGTACCATGCTTACTCCCCTCACTTGAGGAATCATCTTGGGCATCATTGTCATTATCACATAAATCACATTTATTTAAATGAATAGGAATTCTGGCTTCCCCACATTCAGAACACAGTCTATCTGGTAGTTCAGACATGTTAAACAGGCATAAACTTGATCAGAAAGTACAAAAAACGTTTTAAAATAAAACCGTTACTGTCACTTTAAATTTTAAACTGAACACACTTTATTACTGCAATTGCGAAAAAACATGAAGGAATTGTTCAAAATTCACCAAATTTTCACCACAGCGTCTTAAAGCCTTGAAAATATTGCACACCAATTTTGGAAGCTTTAACCCTTAAAATAACGGAACCGGAGCCGTTTTAAGCTTTAAACCCCTTTACAGTCCCTGGTATCTGCTTTGCTGAGACCCAACCAAACCCAAAGGGGAATACGATACCAAATGACGCCTTCAGAAGTCTTTTATAAGTATCAGAGCTCCTCTCACATGCGACTGCATGCCATGCCTCTCAAAAACAAGTGCGCAACACCGGCGCGAAAATGAGACTCTGCCTATGCTTTGGGAAAGCCCCTAAAGAATAAGGTGTCTAAAACAGTGCCTGCCGATATTATTATATCAAAATACCCAGATAAAATGATTCCTCAAGGCTAAATATGTGTTAATAATCAATCGATTTAGCCCAGAAAAAGTCTACAGTTTAAATAAGCCCTTGTGAAGCCCTTATTTACAATCGTAATAAACATGGCTTACCGGATCCCATAGGGAAAATGACAGCTTCCAGCATTACATCGTCTTGTTAGAATGTGTCATACCTCAAGCAGCAAGGGACTGCAAACTGTTCCCCCAACTGAAGTTAATTGCTCTCAACAGTCCTGTGTGGAACAGCCATGGATTTTAGTTACGGTTGCTAAAATCATTTTCCTCATACAAACAGAATTCTTCATCTCTTTTCTGTTTCTGAGTAAATAGTACGTACCAGCACTATTTGAAAATAACAAACTCTTGATTGAATAATGAAAAACTACAGTTAAACACTAAAAAACTCTAAGCCATCTCCGTGGAGATGTTGCCTGTACAACGGCAAAGAGAATGACTGGGGTAGGCGGAGCCTAGGAGGGATCATGTGACCAGCTTTGCTGGGCTCTTTGCCATTTCCTGTTGGGGAAGAGAATATCCCACAAGTAAGGATGACGCCGTGGACCGGACACACCTATGTTGGAGAAACATACCAACAAGCCCAAATCCTGCATTTAACCAGATCTAATGGTATGAGTACCACAGCTTATGGTTCCACCAAGACCATATAGAGTACAGCATTTTCAAAATCCACAAGTACAGCTGACAGATGGGAACAATTGTACACTATATTTGAAGTGGTGCTCTTGGTTGGGAAAAATGGGGAAAAAAACAAACAAAAATATGTCAACCTTTTAAACGTACTTTTCTTCATCTAGCCATCTACCCAGATCATTAATGTACAATTTTGAATTCACAGAATTATTTTTGTTTACACATTTAAAAATATGAATCTTTAAAAAGGATCTCTTAATTTATGCAATTTTTTTTATCATGCATGTCACACACTGTTGATTTAGGAGATACAAGGTGCATAAATGTTTTCTCCTGTGAGTGTTTGTGGGTGTCTGTGTTTGTGTCTTTGTGCTTTGGTTTGTTTCTCTAGGAGTGTGTATGTATTTTTTTTTCTGTGGGTCTCTCTCTGATGTTGGGTGTGTATGTCTTTGTGCATTTTCTGTGGATGTCTGTGAGGATGTGTGCATATGTCTTTGAGGCTTTTTCTATGGGTTTCTCTGCGAGGGTGAGTGTATGTTTGCATTTGTGTATTTTCTCTGGATGTCTCTGTGAGGGTGTGTGTGTGTGTATGTATGTATGTATGTCTGTGTTTTCTGTGGATGTCTCTGTGAGGGTGTGTGTATGTATGTCTTTCTGTGTTTTATGTGGTTGTCTCTGTGTGTGTGTGTATGTCTTTGTGTGTTTTCTGTGGGTGTCTCTGTGTATGTCTGTGTTTTCTGAGGCTGTCTCGGTCGGTGTTACCTTGGGTGTATGTGCAAGTTTGAGTTTGTGTGTGTGTGTGTGTGTGTGTGTGTGTGTGTGTCTATTGTGTGTGTCTATTGTCACCAATCCACCATTTAACCTTTAAATTATTGATTAGGCAGTTCAGGGCCCTTCCTTTCAGCCACTACATGCTGCTGTCATCATTTAGTTGCCATCTTCCTTTACAAAAAGATAATCAGAACTCCATATTTTGTTTTCTAAATCTCCTTTTTTTACAAAACTGTAGTCTACCTCATTACTTGTCAGGTCAATGTAATCAAGTGCTGAGTGTCTGTTTGGGTGCCCATGTGTTTGTGTGTCTGCGTGTCTGCTAGAGTGTCTATATGTGAATTCTTATGTGTGAGTTTCAGTGTCTAAGTGTGTCTGTGTGTTTGAATGTTACTACCTTTACAACATTTTCAAGTTTAAATAGACACTTAAGAATAAAGTGCATATATGTTTTAGTCACTTGGTCAAAAATTGCACATGTCAAATGGGGGGGGACTTGATCAATAGTTAAGTCAGGGGCCCCAAAATTTCTAGTGACGGCCCAGTTTTTAGCGCAGGGATGAAATAAACAGTTGAAATTCCTTAATAAAGGAAACACCTAAAAAAAAAAGTTATTGTCACTTTAGTTCTTAAAAAGTAACTTTCCGTTATGGTTGCTCTAGTTCCATCCAAAAACACAGGGATGAAATAAGCAAACAGTTGAAACTTCTTTAATAAAGGTAACATCGAAAAAGTGTTACCTAAACTTTAAAAGGAAACCTTAGTAAATATATGTATATGCTCTTGTTACATCCTAAAACAGAGGGATGAAATTAGCAAATAAACAGTTGAAATTTCTTTAATAAAGGTAACACCTTAAAAGCGTTACTGTTACTTTAATACTGAAAAGGAAAACTTAGTACATTACTCTTATCACATTCTAAAACACTAGGATGAAATAAAGAGACAAGTAGCAGAAATACAAAAAAACTTCCCTGCACTGTACCACTCTCTTTAGAATGAAACTCCCACTTTAGTATTGCAACAAAACGGGGTAAATATTCCGGAATAAGCTCTTTCAAAAGCTGTCCGGTGCGATCTACACTCTAAAGAGAAAATCATTCTTCCGATTCAGGAAGAGCAAAACATAAGGTGCGCAACTAAAAAAGGCGCCAAACATAACTCCGCCCTTCATGGGCGTTATCAGTATCCTCTCCCAGTCACCATTTACTTTTAAAAAGACCTACAGGGAAATAGTAATGTACCAAACAGTAGAATCCGAAATAAATAAAAAAGGCGGATTCCCCAACACTAAGCCATACAAGCATAGCTTATACATTGTGGCCATAATAGATCTCCCGGTCGGCTATAAGTAAACCACCGAGAGAAAATTACCTAAGTCCCTTACGCTACTGAGCCTCTCTGAAAAAAAGCCCAGCAAAATGAGAACTCCCGGTCGGCTATAATTAAACCGCCGGGAGAAAAAAAATGCAAGAGCTGTGTCCTGCTTTACATCAAATCCGGAGTATAGCTCATCTAAAAACCCCAGTCTCATGTATCGCCTCACACTGAGCCCTGTTTTTGCTAGCTCTACAGTGAAGGCTTTTTATACACACAGGGCTAGTTCAATGCGTGGCTCCTTTTTAGCAATGCAGAGAGAGCTAAACCTTGCGTGTAACTGTCCCAAAGTATCCCCTGAAGCTCTGAGGGGGTCCATCTATATATGTAAGTGAGTTAAATCTGATGAGGACTAAAACAAAGTGCCCAACTTCCTTCTGAGACTCTTTCTTACCCCCAGAATAAAGTTAGCACTTACCTCATCTCCTGCCGGACAGTAAGGCAGTCTCCAGGTGTGTGAGGTCCTCTCCCTCACATGGACCTGTAAACGAAAAAGAAAATCCTGAGTAAATATCCCTCAGATTTTCTTGGTAAGGGCAGCAAACAGTACATTGGAGGTGCAGTGAGAATAATGTCCCACAAGTTCTCATTGCTTTAAAGCCACCAAATGCTTCTCTTTTTACTGAAGAGACTGATCTGGTCTAGGCTACACCCCAGAATAAAGCAGCACTACTTTTAAAACAATAAACTCTTGATTGAAGAATCTAAAACCAACACCTCACTTTGCCTCTTTCTATCACTAACACAGGCAAAGAGAATGACTGGAGTGGGAGGGAAGGAAGGAGCTATATATACAGCTCTGCTGTGGTGCTCTTTGCCTCCTCCTGATGACCAGGAGGCGATATCCCACAAGGATGAAATCTGTGGACTCATCGTATCTTGTAAAAGAAATTAAATAATAGATGCTACAATTTTAATATATAATTCTCTCTCTAAATGTGTACGTTTATAAAAAAAATATGCTTACCTGACAAATTAATTTATTTCATGGTGTTAAAGAGTCCACTATCCATTACTCATGGAAATTACCTTCCCTACCACTTGGAGGCAGAGATTCCCCAAACCCCAAGAACTCTATATAACCCCTCCCACCTCACATGTACCTCAGTCTAACGCATAGCCAAACAGAAGTCATGTAAGAAAGAGAGCAAAAGCCCAAATAATGGGTGCAGGGAAAAAGTTTGTCTAAAGGCCTTAGTAGCATCAATGTAATACTTTAGTTCTTAAGACTGCCATATCCGGATGAAAAATCAGCTAGGGAGGTTCGCCAGAAAGAACAGATAAAAACCATGGTCTATACACCAAGAAATAAAGGGCTTTCCAGACTTTATAGTAAATGTTCCTAGTCACAGGCTTCCAAGCCTGAATTAAGGTTCCAATCACAGAATCAGAGTAACCCCTATGTCTTAGAACTAAACGCTCCATTTCCACACCGTCAAGCTCATTTAGGAATAGGAGGCATAGCCCCAGCCCAGAGACAGAGGAAAAATAAGGTAAAAACTCTGTATTAGATTTGGATACCAAATCCTGTAAAAATCACAGTATGGATTACCAAAACCACCAAGCTCAGCTTCAAAACCATTCTGAGTAGACATACTAACAGATACACAGACTGAAACAAGAAAAGTAGTAGAACAACTAATACTATGTAAGGGACCCTGAATTTTACCTAAGATGGTTGTCAATATCTGTTTGAACACCTGTTGAAGAAGACATCACCACTCTAGGAAACAAAACTGAGGACTTAAAATAAATTTAACCAGATCATCTCTTGAATAAAGAACAAAGCTAGACAACTTTTTTTTTTTTTTTTAGCTAAAAGGGAATTAAACACATCACCCTTCTAAAAAGGGGACTGAGAGTTCCCCCTCTTATGGATGACATAAGTCACTAATGTGACCCTGTCTTACTGCAAGAGTAAAAAAAAAATTCATTTCAACAGAGGCTAAACCTAAAGAGCCTTGAAGGTTACACAGAGACTCAGAATCAACATTGGAAACCTCGCCTCCTGAGGAAACAACATTCTCCTGTAATGAAGAAACAGAAGGAGCATTATTACCCACAGAAACAGCATTAGATTGTTTACTTTTGTGTTTGCAAACAGACCAATCACATAAATGAGCTGAAGAAGGTACTTCAGCATATTACAGTAAGCACACCAATTGGTAGAAAGGTGATCAGTAGAGTTTCTGGAGTATAAATAGAATCAGAAGAGGCTAAGAGGCGTGGAGTCAGTCAAATGGAGATACCAATTGGCAAACTGTCTTACCTAACGCCAGAGGGGTAAGTATCTATGGACTAATCTGATTGAAGGATCGTGTTTACAAGTGGACAGTGCGAATACAGCTGTAATCATCCCTAAAATAGCTTCCGATCTGTAAAAAACTTATGACAAGTGAATAGCATATAACTGCCCTCATTAGTCCTTTCCTCTGCATCACGGAGCTGGATGTATGCATATGTGATCATATGATATCGTATATATGGGATCATGAGTGTAAAAGTCTCAATAGATGAGCTGATTTCATTATCTAGCATCATTACTCTAATACTTATGATTTTATAATACTTACATTAACATAATACTACTTGGTAAAATAACTAATATTAAATAATAGTGTGAATGGTAAAAACAAAATTTATGCTTACCTGATTAATTTCTTTCTTCTGTGATGTACCGAGTCCAGCAGAGCTGTCTATATAGCTCCCCCCTTAACTCCACCCCCCAGTCATTCGACCGAAGGCCAAGGAAGAAAAGTAGAAACTATAAGGTGCAGAGGTGACTGAAGTTTACATAAAAAATACTATCTGTCTTGAATAGACAGGGCGGGCCGTGGACTCGGTACATTGCAAAAGAAAGAAATTTGTCAGGTAAGCATAAATTTTGTTTTCTTTTGCATTATGTACCGAGCCCACGGATTCATCCTAACTTGTAGGATACCAATACCAAAGCTTTAAGACACGGATGAAGGGAGGGACAAGTCAGGAACCTAAACGGAAGGCATCACTGCTTGCAAAACCTTACTCCCATGTGGAAGCTACCGCTCTACTAGAATGAGCTGTAATCCTTTCAGGAGGCTGCTGTCCAGCAGTCTCATAAGCCAAACGGATGATGCTTTTCAGCCAAAAGGAAAGAGAAGTCGCCGTAGCCTTTTGACCCCTACGCTTTCCAGAATAGACAACAAACAAAGAAGATGTTTGACGAAAATCTTTGGTTGCCTGCAAATAAAATTTCAAAGCACGAACCACGTTCAAGTTGTGCAACAGACGTTCCTTCTTACAAGAAGGATTAGGACACAGAGAAGGAACAACAATTTCTTGATTGATATTCCTGTTAGTAACAACCTTAGGTAGGAACCCAGGCTTGGTACGCAAAACCACCTTATCAGCATGAAACACAAGATAAGGTGAGTCACATTGTAATGCAGATAGTTCAGAAACTCTTCGAGCTAAAGAGATAGCAACTAGGAGCAAAACTTTCCAAGATAAAAGCTTAATATCTATGGAATGCATGGGTTCAAACGGAACCCCCTGAAGAACTCAATTTAGACTCCATGCCGGAGCAATAGGTTTAAACACAGGCTTAATTCTAACTAAAGCCTGACAAAAAGCCCGAACGTCTGGAACATCTGCCAGACGCTTGTGCAACAAAATAGACAGAGCAGATATCTGTCCCTCTAGGGAACTAGCTGATAATCCTTTCTCCAATCCCTCTTGGAGAAAAGACAAGATCCTAGGAATCCTGATTTTACTCCAGGAGAAGCCTTTGGATTCGCACCAAAAAAGATATTTACACCATATCTTATGATAAATTTTCCTGGTAACAGGCTTTCGAGCCTGAATCAAGGTATTTATGACTGACTCAGAGAAACCCCGCTTTGATAGAACAAAAATTTTCTTTAGGAGACCCTCTAATTTTTTTTATCCATAGGATCAATGAAAGCACAACTGTCTTCAATAGGTATATTTCTACGCTTAGCCAGGGTAGAAATAGCTCCCTCCACCTTAGGGACCGTCTGCCATGAGTCCTTTATGGTGTCAGAAATGGGAAACATTTTCTTAAAAACAGGAGGGGGAGAGAACGGAATACCTGGTTTATCCCACTCCTTAGTAACAATGTCCGAAATCCTCTTAGGGACCGGAAACACATCAATGTAAACCGGAACCTCTTAATATTTGTCCATTTTACACAATTTCTCTGGAACTACAATAGGGTCACAATCATCCAGAGTAGCTAAAACCTCCCCGAGCAATAAACGGAGGTGCTCTAGCTTAAATTTAAATGTCGTCATATCTGAATCTGTCTGAGAGAACATCTTTCCTGAATCAGAAATCTCTCCCTCAGACAGCAAATCCCTCATCCCTACTTAAGAACATTGTGAGGGAATATCGGATACGGCTACTAAAGCGTCAGAAGGCTCAGCATTTGTTCTTAAACCAGAGCTACTGCGCATCCCTTGCAACCCAGGCAGCTTAGATAAAACCTCTGTGAGGGTAGTATTCATAACTGAAGCCATATCTTGCAAGATCAAAGAATTAAACGCACTAGAAGTACTTGGCGTCGCTTGTGCGGGCGTTACTGGTTGTGACACTTGGGGAGAACTAGATGGCAAAACCTGATTTCCTTCTGACTGAGAATCATCTAATGCCAAACTTTTATAAGTCAAAATATGCTGTTTGCAATTTATAGACATATCAGTACAAGTGGGACACATTCTAAGAGGGGGTTCCACAATGGCTTCTAAACAAATTGAACAATGAGTTTCCACAGTGTCAGACATGTTTAACAGACTAGTAATAAAGCAAGCAAGCTTGGAAAACACTTTATTTAATGAAAAAAAACACAATTTGCAAAAACGGTACTGTGCCTTTAAGAGAAAAAAAGGCATACACAAACTGCAAAACAGGTTAGAATTGCTTCAATTTTTCTGAAATTTTAACAGTGTACCCACTAAGCTTTAGAAGGATTGCACCACAAGTTAATAAGCAATAAACCCCCAAATGAAAAAAACGGATTGAAATATGTCTAAAACCGGTTAAAAACCCCTATAACACCTTGCCACAGCTCTGCTGTGGCCCTACCTGCCCTTAGGAAGCAATAATAACAGAATTTATGCTTACCTGATAAATTACTTTCTCCAACGGTCTGTCCGGTCCACGGCGTCATCCTTACTTGTGGGATATTCTCTTCCCCAACAGGAAATGGCAAAGAGTCCCAGCAAAGCTGGTCACATGATCCCTCCTAGGCTCCGCCCACCCCAGTCATTCGACCGACGGACAGGAGGAAATATATATAGGAGAAACCATATGATACCGTGGTGACTGTAGTTAGAGAAAATAATTCATCAGACCTGATTAAAAAACCAGGGCGGGCCGTGGACCGGACACACCGTAGGAGAAAGTAATTTATCAGGTAAGCATAAATTCTGTTTTCTCCAACATTGGTGTGTCCGGTCCACGGCGTCATCCTTACTTGTGGGAACCAATACCAAAGCTTTAGGACACGGATGAAGGGAGGGAGCAAATCAGGTCACCTAAATGGAAGGCACCACGGCTTGCAAAACCTTTCTCCCAAAAATAGCCTCCGAAGAAGCAAAAGTATCAAATTTGTAAAATTTGGCAAAAGTGTGCAGTGAAGACCAAGTCGCTGCCTTACATATCTGGTCAACAGAAGCCTCGTTCTTGAAGGCCATGTGGAAGCCACAGCCCTAGTGGAGTGAGCTGTGATTCTTTCAGGAGGCTGCCGTCCGGCAGTCTCATAAGCCAATCGGATAATGCTTTTAAGCCAAAAGGAAAGAGAGGTAGAAGTCGCTTTTTGACCTCTCCTTTTACCAGAATAAACAACAAACAAGGAAGATGTTTGTCTGAAATCTTTAGTAGCCTCTAAATAGAATTTTAGAGCACAGACTACGTCCAAATTGTGTAACAAACGTTCCTTCTTTGAAACTGGATTCGGACACAAAGAAGGTACAACTATCTCCTGGTTAATATTTTTGTTGGAAACAACTTTCGGAAGAAAACCAGGCTTAGTACGCAAAACCACCTTATCTGCATGGAACACCAGATAGGGCGGAGAACACTGCAGAGCAGATAACTCTGTAACTCTTCTAGCAGAAGAAATTGCAACCAAAAACAAAACTTTCCAAGATAATAACTTAATATCTACGGAATGTAAGGGTTCAAACGGAACCCCTTGAAGAACTGAAAGAACTAGATTTAGACTCCAGGGAGGAGTCAAAGGTCTGTAAACAGGCTTGATCCTAACCAGAGCCTGAACAAATGCTTGAACATCTGGCACAGCTGCCAGTCTTTTGTGAAGTAAAACAGATAAAGCAGAGATCTGTCCCTTCAGAGAACTTGCAGATAATCCTTTCTCCAAACCTTCTTGTAGAAAGGATAGAATCTTAGGAATTTTTATCTTGTTCCATGGGAATCCTTTAGATTCACACCAACAGATATATTTTTTCCATATTTTATGGTAAATTTTTCTAGTTACAGGCTTTCTAGCCTGAATCAGAGTATCTATTACAGAATCTGAAAACCCACGCTTTGATAAAATCAAGCGTTCAATCTCCAAGCCGTCAGTTGGAGGGAAACCAGATTCGGATGTTCGAATGGACCCTGAACAAGAAGGTCCTGTCTCAAAGGTAGCTTCCATGGTGGAGCCGATGACATATTCACCAGGTCTGCATACCAAGTCCTGCGTGGCCACGCAGGAGCTATCAAGATCACCGAGGCCCTCTCCTGATTGATCCTGGCTACCAGCCTGGGGATGAGAGGAAACAGTGGGAATACATAAGCTAGGTTGAAGGTCCAAGGTGCTACTAGTGCATCTACTAGGGTCGCCTTGGGATCCCTGGATCTGGACCCGTAGCAAGGAACCTTGAAGTTCTGACGAGACGCCATCAGATCCATGTCTGGAATGCCCCATAATTGAGTTATTTGGGCAAAGATTTCCGGATGGAGTTCCCACTCCCCCGGATGGAATGTCTGACGACTCAGAAAATCCACTTCCCAATTTTCCACTCCTGGGATGTGGATCGCAGACAAGTGGCAGGAGTGATCCTCCGCCCATTGAATTATCTTGGTCACTTCTTTCATCGCCAGGGAAGTCCTTGTTCCCCCCTGATGATTGATATATGCAACGGTCGTCATGTTGTCTGACTGAAACCTTATGAATTTGGCCTTTGCTAGTTGAGGCCAAGCTCTGAGAGCATTGAATATCGCTCTCAGTTCCAGAATGTTTATCGGGAGAAGAGACTCTTCCCGAGACCATAGACCCTGAGCTTTCAGGGATTCCCAGACCGCGCCCCAGCCCACTAGGCTGGCGTCGGTCGTGACAATGACCCACTCTTGTCTGCGGAAGCTCATTCCCTGTGACAGATTGTCCAGGGTCAGCCACCAACGGAGTGAATCTCTGGTCTTTTGATCTACTTGAATCGTCGGAGACAAGTCTGTATAATCCCCATTCCACTGTCTGAGCATGCACAGTTGTAATGGTCTTAGATGAATTCGTGCAAAAAGAACTATGTCCATTGTTGCAACCATCAATCCTATTACTTCCATGCACTGCGCTATGGAAGGACGAGGAACAGAATGAAGTACTTGACAAGAGCTTAGAAGTTTTGATTTTCTGACCTCTGTCAGAAAAATCCTCATTTCTAAGGAATCTATTATTGTTCCCAAGAAGGGAACTCTTGTTGACGGCGACAGAGAACTTTTTTCTTTGTTCACCTTCCATCCGTGAGATCTGAGAAAGGCTAGGACGATGTCCGTATGAGCCTTTGCTTTTGACAGGGACGACGCTTGAATCAGGATGTCGTCCAATTAAGGTACTACTGCAATGCCCCTTGGTCTTAGAACCGCTAGAAGGGACCCTAGTACCTTTGTGAAAATCCTTGGAGCAGTGGCTAATCCAAATGGAAGTGCCACAAACTGGTAATGCTTGTCCAGAAAAGCGAACCTTAGGAACTGATGATGTTCCTTGTGGATAGGAATATGTAGGTACGCATCCTTTAAATCCACGGTAGTCATAAATTGATTTTCCTGGATAGTAGGTAGGATCGTTCGAATAGTTTCCATTTTGAACGATGGTACCCTGAGAAATTTGTTTAGGATCTTTAGATCCAAAATTGGTCTGAATGTTCCCTCTTTTTTGGGAACTATGAACAGATTGGAATAAAATCCCATTCCTTGTTCTCTTATTGGAACTGGATGTATCACTCCCATCTTTAACAGGTCTTCTACACAATGTAAGAATGCCTGTCTCTTTATTTGGTTTGAAGATAATTGAGACCTGTGGAACCTTCCCCTTGGGGGTAGTTCCTTGAATTCCAGGAGATAACCTTGAGAAACTATTTCTAGCGCCCAAGGATCCTGAACATCTCTTGCCCAAGCCTGAGCAAAGAGAGAAAGTCTGCCCCCCACTAGATCCGGTCCCGGATCGGGGGCTATCCCTTCATGCTGTTTTGGTAGCAGTGGTAGGCTTCTTGGCCTGCTTACCCTTGTTCCAGCCTTGCATTGGTTTCCAGGCTGGTTTGGGTTGTGAAGTATTACCCTCTTGCTTAGAGGATACAGAATTAGAGACTGGTCCGTTTCTGCGAAAGGGACGAAAATTAGGCTTATTATTAGCCTTAAAAGACCTATCCTGTGGGAGGGCGTGGCCCTTTCCCCCAGTGATGTCTGAAATAATCTCTTTCAAATCAGGTCCAAATAATGTTTTACCTTTGAAAGGAATGTTAAGCAATTTTGTCTTGGAAGACACATCCGCTGACCAAGACTTTAGCCAAAGCACTCTGCGTGCCACGACAGCAAACCCTGAATTTTTCGCCGCTAATCTAGCTAATTGCAAAGCGGCATCTAAAACAAAAGAGTTAGCCAATTTAAGTGCTTGAACTCTGTCCATAACCTCCTCATACGAAGATTCTTTACTGAGCGATTTTTCTAGTTCCTCGAACCAGAAACACGCTGCCGTAGTGACAGGAACAATGCATGAAATTGGTTGTAGAAGGTAACCTTGCTGTACAAAAATCTTTTTAAGCAAACCCTCTAATTTCTTATCCATAGGATCTTTGAAAGCACAACTATCTTCGATAGGAATAGTAGTGCGTTTGTTTAGAGTAGAAACCGCCCCCTCGACCTTGGGGACTGTCTGCCATAAGTCCTTTCTGGGGTCGACTATAGGAAATAATTTCTTAAATATAGGGGGGGGGGACAAAAGGTATGCCGGGCCTTTCCCACTCTTTATTTACTATGTCCGCCATCCGCTTGGGTATAGGAAAAGCGTCGGGGGGCACCGGAACCTCTAGGAACTTGTCCATCTTACATAATTTCTCTGGAATGACCAAATTGTCACAATCATCCAGAGTAGATAACACCTCCTTAAGCAGTGCGCGGAGATGTTATAATTTAAATTTAAATGTCACAACATCAGGTTCAGCTTGATGAGAAATTTTTCCTGAATCTGAAATTTCTCCATCAGACAAAACCTCCCTCATGGCCCCTTGAGATTGGTGTGAGGGTATGTCAGAACAGTTATCATCAGCATCCTCTTGCTCTTCAGTGTTTAAAACAGAGCAATCGCGCTTTCTCTGATAAGTAGGCATTTTGGATAAAAGATTTGCTATGGAGTTATCCATTACAGCCGTTAATTGTTGCATGGTAATAAGTATTGGCGCACTAGATGTACTAGGGGCCTCCTGTGTGGGCATAACTGGTGTAGACACAGTAGGGGATGATGTAGTATCATGTTTACTCCCCTCATTTGAGGAATCATCTTGGGCAATATCATTATCTGTTGCATTACTGTCCTTACTTTGTTTGGACACTATGGCACAATTATCACATAAATTTAAATGGGGAGACACATTGGCTTTCATACATATAGAACATAGCTTATCTGATGGTACAGACATGTTAAACAGGCTTAAACTTGTCAACAAAGCACAAAAAACGTTTTAAAATAAAACCGTTACTGTCACTTTAAATTTCAAACTGAAAACACTTTATTACTGAATATGTGAAAAAGTATGAAGGAATTAAAAGTATTGCACACCAAATTTCAGAGCTTTAACCCTTAAATTAACGGAACCGGAGCCGTTTTTACATTTAACCCCTATACAGTCCCAGAATGAGGCTCTGTCTATAACTAGAAAGGCCCCCATCTGAAAAAGGTATCCAACACAGTGCCTGCCGTTTTTCTAAACGTTCCCCAAGATTATAATACCAATAATTAGTTAGAATCTGCATAATATGCCTAGTAAAGCAATTGTTTTAGCCCAGAAAAAACAGAATTTATGTTTACCTGATAAATTTCTTTCTCCAACGGTGTGTCCGGTCCACGGCGTCATCCTTACTTGTGGGATATTCTCTTCCCCAACAGGAAATGGCAAAGAGCCCAGCAAAGCTGGTCACATGATCCCTCCTAGGCTCCGCCTACCCCAGTCATTCGACCGACGTTAAGGAGGAATATTTGCATAGGAGAAACCATATGGTACCGTGGTGACTGTAGTTAAAGAAAATAAAATATCAGACCTGATTAAAAAAACCAGGGCGGGCCGTGGACCGGACACACCGTTGGAGAAAGAAATTTATCAGGTAAACATAAATTCTGTTTTCTCCAACATAGGTGTGTCCGGTCCACGGCGTCATCCTTACTTGTGGGAACCAATACCAAAGCTTTAGGACACGGATGAAGGGAGGGAGCAAATCAGGTCACCTAAATGGAAGGCACCACGGCTTGCAAAACCTTTCTCCCAAAAATAGCCTCAGAAGAAGCAAAAGTATCAAACTTGTAAAATTTGGTAAAAGTGTGCAGTGAAGACCAAGTCGCTGCCCTACATATCTGATCAACAGAAGCCTCGTTCTTGAAGGCCCATGTGGAAGCCACAGCCCTAGTGGAATGAGCTGTGATTCTTTCGGGAGGCTGCCGTCCGGCAGTCTCGTAAGCCAATCTGATGATGCTTTTAATCCAAAAAGAGAGAGAGGTAGAAGTTGCTTTTTGACCTCTCCTTTTACCTGAATAAACAACAAACAAGGAAGATGTTTGTCTAAAATCCTTTGTAGCATCTAAATAGAATTTTAGAGCGCGAACAACATCCAAATTGTGCAACAAACGTTCCTTCTTTGAAACTGGTTTTGGACACAGAGAAGGTACGATAATCTCCTGGTTAATGTTTTTGTTAGAAACAACTTTTGGAAGAAAACCAGGTTTAGTACGTAAAACCACCTTATCTGCATGGAACACCAGATAAGGAGGAGAACACTGCAGAGCAGATAATTCTGAGACTCTTCTAGCAGAAGAAATCGCAACTAAAAACAAAACCTTCCAAGATAATAACTTAATATCAACGGAATGTAAGGGTTCAAACGGAACCCCCTGAAGAACTGAAAGAACTAAATTGAGACTCCAAGGAGGAGTCAAAGGTTTGTAAACAGGCTTGATTCTAACCAGAGCCTGAACAAAGGCTTGAACATCTGGCACAGCTGCCAGCTTTTTGTGAAGTAATACCGACAAGGCAGAAATCTGTCCCTTCAGGGAACTTGCAGATAATCCTTTTTCCAATCCTTCTTGAAGGAAGGATAGAATCCTAGGAATCTTAACCTTGTCCCAAGGGAATCCTTTAGATTCACACCAACAGATATATTTTTTCCAAATTTTGTGGTAAATCTTTCTAGTCACAGGCTTTCTGGCCTGAACAAGAGTATCGATAACAGAATCTGAGAATCCTCGCTTCGATAAAATCAAGCGTTCAATCTCCAAGCAGTCAGCTGGAGTGAAACCAGATTCGGATGTTCGAACGGACCCTGAACAAGAAGGTCTCGTCTCAAAGGTAGCTTCCAAGGTGGAGCCGATGACATATTCACCAGATCTGCATACCAAGTCCTGCGTGGCCACGCAGGAGCTATCAAGATCACCGACGCCCTCTCCTGCTTGATCCTGGCTATCAGCCTGGGGATGAGAGGAAATGGCGGGAACACATAAGCTAGTTTGAAGGTCCAAGGTGCTACTAGTGCATCCACTAGAGCCGCCTTGGGATCCCTGGATCTGGCCCCGTAGCAAGGAACTTTGAAGTTCTGACGAGAGGCCATCAGATCCATGTCTGGAATGCCCCACAGGTGAGTGACTTGGGCAAAGATTTCCGGATGGAGTTCCCACTCCCCCGGATGCAATGTCTGCCGACTCAGAAAATCCGCTTCCCAATTTTCCACTCCTGGGATGTGGATAGCAGACAGGTGGCAGGAGTGAGACTCCGCCCAAAGAATAATTTTGGTTACTTCTTCCATCGCTAGGGAACTCCTTGTTCCCCCCTGATGGTTGATGTACGCAACAGTCGTCATGTTGTCTGATTGAAACCGTATGAACCTGGTCCTCGCAAGCTGGGGCCAGGCCTGGAGAGCATTGAATATCGCTCTCAGTTCCAGAATATTTATCGGTAGAAGAGATTCTTCCCGAGACCAAAGACCCTGAGCTTTCAGGGATCCCCAGACCGCGCCCCAGCCTATCAGACTGGCGTCGGTCGTGACAATGACCCACTCTGGTCTGTGGAACATCATCCCTTGAGACAGATTGTCCAGGGACAGCCACCAACGGAGTGAGTCTCTGGTTCTCTGATTTACTTGTATCTTCGGAGACAAGTCTGTATAGTCCCCATTCCACTGACTGAGCATGCACAGTTGTAATGGTCTTAGATGAATGCGCGCAAAAGGAACTATGTCCATCGCCGCCACCATCAACCCGATCACTTCCATGCACTGAGCTATGGAAGGAAGAGGAACGGAATGAAGTATCCGACAAGAGTCCAGAAGCTTTGTTTTTCTGGCCTCTGTTAGAAAGATCCTCATTTCTAAGGAGTCTATAATTGTTCCCAAGAAGGGAACCCTTGTTGACGGGGATAGAGAACTCTTTTCCACGTTCACTTTCCAGCCGTGAGATCTGAGAAAGGCCAGGACAATGTCCGTGTGAGCCTTTGCTTGAGGAAGGGACGACGCTTGAATCAGAATGTCGTCCAGGTAAGGTACTACTGCAATGCCCCTTGGTCTTAGCACCGCTAGAAGGGACCCTAGTACCTTTGTGAAAATCCTTGGAGCAGTGGCTAATCCGAAAGGAAGCGCCACGAACTGGTAATGTTTGTCCAGGAATGCAAACCTTAGGAACCGATGATGTTCCTTGTGGATAGGAATATGTAGATACGCATCCTTTAAATCCACCGTGGTCATGAATTGACCTTCCTGGATGGAAGGAAGGATAGTTCGAATGGTTTCCATCTTGAACGATGGGACCTTGAGAAATTTGTTTAAGATCTTGAGATCTAGGATTGGTCTGAACGTTCCCTCTTTTTTGGGAACTATGAACAGATTGGAGTAGAACCCCATCCCTTGTTCTCTTAATGGAACAGGATGAATCACTCCCATTTTTAACAGGTCTTCTACACAATGTAAGAACGCCTGTCTTTTTATGTGGTCTGAAGACAACTGCGACCTGTGGAACCTCCCCCTTGGGGGAAGTCCCTTGAATTCCAGAAGATAACCCTGGGAGACTATTTCTAGCGCCCAAGGATCCAGAACATCTCTTGCCCAAGCCTGAGCGAAGAGAGAGAGTCTGCCCCCCACCAGATCCGGTCCCGGATCGGGGGCCAATATTTCATGCTGTCTTGGTAGCAGTGGCAGGTTTCTTGGCCTGCTTTCCCTTGTTCCAGCCTTGCATTGGTCTCCAAGCTGGCTTGGCCTGAGAAGTATTACCCTCTTGCTTAGAGGACGTAGCACCTTGGGCTGGTCCGTTTTTACGAAAGGGACGAAAATTAGGTCTATTTTTTGCCTTGAAAGGCCGATCCTGAGGAAGGGCGTGGCCCTTACCCCCAGTGATATCAGAGATAATCTCCTTCAAGTCAGGACCAAACAACGTTTTCCCCTTGAAAGGAATGTTTAGTAGCTTGTTCTTGGAAGACGCATCAGCCGACCAAGATTTCAACCAAAGCGCTCTGCGCGCCACAATAGCAAACCCAGAGTTCTTAGCCGCTAACTTAGCCAATTGCAAAGAGGCGTCTAGAGTGAAAGAATTAGCCAATTTGAGAGCATTGATTCTGTCCATAATCTCCTCATAAGGAGGAGAGTCACTATCGAGCACCTTAAGCAGTTCATCAAACCAGAAATATGCGGCAGTAGTGACAGGGACAATGCATGAAATGGGTTGTAGAAGGTAACCCTGCTGAACAAACATCTTTTTAAGCAAACCTTCTAATTTTTTATCCATAGGATCTTTGAAAGCACAACTATCCTCTATGGGAATAGTGGTGCGTTTGTTTAAAGTAGAAACCGCTCCCTCGACCTTGGGGACTGACTGCCATAAGTCCTTTCTGGGGTCGACCATAGGAAACAATTTTTTAAATATGGGGGGAGGGACGAAAGGAATACCGGGCCTTTCCCATTCTTTATTAACAATGTCCGCCACCCGCTTGGGTATAGGAAAAGCTTCTGGGAGCCCCGGCACCTCTAGGAACTTGTCCATTTTACATAGTTTCTCTGGGATGACTAAATTTTCACAATCATCCAGAGTGGATAATACCTCCTTAAGCAAAATGCGGAGATGTTCCAATTTAAATTTAAATGTAATCACATCAGATTCAGCCTGCTGAGAAATGTTCCCTAAATCAGTAATTTCTCCCTCAGACAAAACCTCCCTGGCCCCCTTAGATTGGGTTAGGGGCCCTTCAGAGATATTAATATCAGCGTCGTCATGCTCTTCAGTAACTAAAACAGAGCAGCCACGCTTACGCTGACAAGGGTTCATTTTGGCTAAAATGTTTTTGACAGAATTATCCATTACAGCCGTTAATTGTTGCATAGTAAGGAGTATTGGCGCGCTAGATGTACTAGGGGCCTCCTGAGTGGGCAAGACTCGTGTAGACGAAGGAGGGAATGATGCAGTACCATGCTTACTCCCCTCACTTGAGGAATCATCTTGGGCATCATTGTCATTATCACATAAATCACATTTATTTAAATGAATAGGAATTCTGGCTTCCCCACATTCAGAACACAGTCTATCTGGTAGTTCAGACATGTTAAACAGGCATAAACTTGATCAGAAAGTACAAAAAACGTTTTAAAATAAAACCGTTACTGTCACTTTAAATTTTAAACTGAACACACTTTATTACTGCAATTGCGAAAAAACATGAAGGAATTGTTCAAAATTCACCAAATTTTCACCACAGCGTCTTAAAGCCTTGAAAATATTGCACACCAATTTTGGAAGCTTTAACCCTTAAAATAACGGAACCGGAGCCGTTTTAAGCTTTAAACCCCTTTACAGTCCCTGGTATCTGCTTTGCTGAGACCCAACCAAACCCAAAGGGGAATACGATACCAAATGACGCCTTCAGAAGTCTTTTATAAGTATCAGAGCTCCTCTCACATGCGACTGCATGCCATGCCTCTCAAAAACAAGTGCGCAACACCGGCGCGAAAATGAGACTCTGCCTATGCTTTGGGAAAGCCCCTAAAGAATAAGGTGTCTAAAACAGTGCCTGCCGATATTATTATATCAAAATACCCAGATAAAATGATTCCTCAAGGCTAAATATGTGTTAATAATCAATCGATTTAGCCCAGAAAAAGTCTACAGTTTAAATAAGCCCTTGTGAAGCCCTTATTTACAATCGTAATAAACATGGCTTACCGGATCCCATAGGGAAAATGACAGCTTCCAGCATTACATCGTCTTGTTAGAATGTGTCATACCTCAAGCAGCAAGGGACTGCAAACTGTTCCCCCAACTGAAGTTAATTGCTCTCAACAGTCCTGTGTGGAACAGCCATGGATTTTAGTTACGGTTGCTAAAATCATTTTCCTCATACAAACAGAATTCTTCATCTCTTTTCTGTTTCTGAGTAAATAGTACGTACCAGCACTATTTGAAAATAACAAACTCTTGATTGAATAATGAAAAACTACAGTTAAACACTAAAAAACTCTAAGCCATCTCCGTGGAGATGTTGCCTGTACAACGGCAAAGAGAATGACTGGGGTAGGCGGAGCCTAGGAGGGATCATGTGACCAGCTTTGCTGGGCTCTTTGCCATTTCCTGTTGGGGAAGAGAATATCCCACAAGTAAGGATGACGCCGTGGACCGGACACACCTATGTTGGAGAAATGTCTACCAGTTTTTAAGCCCTTTTTGAAGCCCTTTATTCTTTTATGTTTAACTAAGAAAATGGCTTACCGGTCCCCATGAGGGGAAATGACAGCCTTCCAGCATTACATGGTCTTGTTAGAAATATGGCTAGTCATACCTTAAGCAGAAAAGACTGCTAACTGTTTCCCCCAAATGAAGTTACTTCATCTCAACAGTCCTGTGTGGAAACAGCAATCGATTTTAGTTACTGTCTGCTAAAATCATCTTCCTCTTACAAACATAAATCTTCATCCTTTTCTGTTTCAGAGTAAATAGTACATACCAGCACTATTTTAAAATAACAAACACTTGATAGAAGAATAAAACTACATTTAAACACCAAAAAACTCTTAACCATCTCCGTGGAGATGTTGCCTGTGCAACGGCAAAGAGAATGACTGGGGTGGGCAGAGCCTAGGAGGGATCATGTGACCAGCTTTGCTGGGACTCTTTGCCATTTCCTGTTGGGGAAGAGAATATCCCACAAGTAAGGATGACGCCGTGGACCGGACACACCAATGTTGGAGAAATGGGGTTTAAAGCTTCAATTAGTCCCTCAGAAGACTCTCAGGACCTCAGGAGAAGTTGCTTGCTGTTTGTAAATGTAGGCCCCACCCATCTCACTCGATGTTGCTGAGGCCTACACAAAACTAACAAACCCTGCCTGAAAGCCATGTGGGTTATAAACAACCCCAAAGAACCCTCAAGCAAATGTCCCATAAAAAAAAAACGTTACTCCCAGACACAAAAACGTTTGTCCCAAATTCACACAACAAACTGAGTGCCCACAAAAAATTACCCCTTTATGCAAGCTAGTAAAAACCTCTGATAACACTAGGATTACTGCTTACCCTTCCCCTAATGGGGACACTGTCAGCCATTCAGTTAACACAGTCTCTGCAGAAAATATGACTGAACATACCTCATTGCTGTATAGCAAGAAACCATTCCTCACACTGAAGTTTTCCTCTACTCCTCAGCTTCTGTGAGAACAACAGTGGACCTTAGTTACAAATGCTAAGATCATCATCCTCCAGGCAGAAATCTTCATCTATGTCCTGCCTGAGAGTAAATAGTACAACACCAGTACCATTTAAAAATAACAAACACTTGATTAAAGATAAAATAAAACTAACAGTTTAACACCTCTTCTCTTTACTCTTCCTGCTTAGAGCCAGCAAAGAGAATGACTGGGGGGTGGAGTTAAGGGGGGAGCTATATAGACAGCTCTGCTGTGGTGCTCTCTTTGCTACTTCCTGTCAAGAAGGACAATATCCCACAAGTTAGGATGAATCCGTGGACTCAGTACATCATGCAAAAGAAATACATATAATATATTGCTGCATATATCTGACGAATAAGCAAGAGGATTATGTCTATGACAATACTTAGAGCATTAAGTTTCTTCTGGAAAATAGAATTCCCCTCTTAGGGTTGAAGCAACTCACATTGTTCCATTGTCCGTAATAAAGGTATACTATCATATTAGATCTGAATCCCAGTTTTAAAGTAAGGATAGATTCATATGCATGAGGGTCTAAGATATACGCTCAAATTACAAGTTAATAGGCCACAGAGTTATAACTTATAACCTAGGAATCATTCAGTATTTTACCGTTTGACATAAAAGAATTTTGGTTTCTTTCCCCTGTTTAACCCACTCACTATCTGGCTTTACGTATAAAATACAGAATAATCATGACAAGTCATACATCTCCCAGCACTGACTCCACCTACAATGCATGTAGTATATTGAAAATTCCATTCCATGTTAAAATTTAAAACCCAAGTTTCAGTAACTCTGTGGCCTATTAACTTGTAATTTGAGCATATATCTTAGACCCTCATGCATATGAATCTATCCTTACCTTAAAACTGGGATTCGGATCTAATATGATAGTATACCTTTATTACGGACAATGGAACAATGTGAGTGGCTTCAACCCTAAGAGGGGAATTCTATTTTTCAGAAGAAACTTAATGCTCTAAGTATTGTCATAGACATAATCCTCTTGCTTATTCGTCAGATATATGCAGCAATATATTATATGTATTTTACCATTAACACTATTATTTAATATTAGTGATTTTACCAAGGAGTATTATGTTAATGTAATTATTATAAAATCATAAGTATTAGAGTAATGATGCTAGATATTGAAGTCAGCTCATATATTGAGACTTTTACACGCATGATCCCATATATATATATACGATCTCATATGATCACATATGCATACATCCAGCACTGTGATGCAGAGGAAAGGACTAATGAGGGCAATTATATGCTATTCACTTGTCATAAGCTCATTACAGATCGGAAGTTATTTTAGGGACGATTACAGCTGTATTCGCACTGTCCACCTGTAAACACGATCCTTCAATCAGCTTAATCCAAAGATACTTACTCCTCTGACATTAGGTAAGACAGTTTGCCGATTGGTGTTTCCATTTGACTGACTCCCCGCCTCTTAGCACGCCCCTGTTTTAGTCATGAGCCTTATGACACTTCAGGTTACATCATTTGATTAATATTTTAGGTAGCCAATCCAACTTCACCATCCCATTGACAGAGACCAATCACATTGTGAGGTGGGCGATTACGAGCAATAAAGAGCGTCTAATAGCAGCGGCACGCACCCCCTCTGAGGAAGTGTTCTTTGTGAAACGCGAGTCAGGGGCAGGAGTAGCTTCGCCTCTCCTTGTTGTTCATTTTAATCTGCTTACCATGGTTAAATATTAGCTAACGGGTAAACCATTACTATTTACTTTAGCCTTACAGTTACATCCTAATTATAACTATAAGCTTAATTTAGCCCTCGGATTGTAAGGGCTTAGTTTATTCAATTTCATTTTTAACTGTTGGCTGATAGTCATTATTCATGAGTATTTTTGCGGTAACTTTATATTCAAGACCAACCTGGTTTATTTTTATTTTTAAATTTAGCTTAAGCTATTGCATGCAATTATTCCTGGTTGTAACTTAGATTTTTTAATAAAGATAGCAATGTGTGAATGAATGGAACAATAATGGAATAATATTTTTCTACATCAGTTTTTGACGAGTTTACAGATACTTCATATCGTGGAGCTAATCCTTCTATACTTAATTGTGCACCTTTTTACAATTAGTTTAGCTAGCTGTTATGTTCTGTTTGTTTAGTCTCCACGACAGGTAATAATTCTAGTGGTACTCTAAAGTTGCAAATTTATTATACAAGGAAAGTTATACTAAGAGATTACCTTCCACTATATAACTCCGCTACCCCCAATCCCTTTCTTTTGTGTCCTAAAGCAATAAAATACGTTTTTTTTAAAAACATAAAAAAGATATCTATACATAAACTAGATAGATCAATACAGATTCTATCTAAATAAAAGAAACTAAGTAGCTGCAAAAATTCCTCAGTCCAAACGTAAGTAGTAGGTGCCAGAGAGAAAGGTTCCACACCCAAGCAGATGTGCACCTACTTGAAGTACCCTCAATCAATATGAGGTAAGTAGATAGTATCAGTCACTCCCATAGTATGGATCAAAGCGTCAGTGGGTCACGGAATCCTCGGGTACCACTGCTTGTGAGGATAGAAACTTCCAATTTGGCCCTCAATAAACTCTCCCTCCGTCCGTACATAGACCGTTAGGTTCACAGATATGGAGAAAAACACAAGCCAGAAGGGGCTAATGGTGTTATACCGTTTATTATAGACATCAGAGGTCTGATGAGGAAGGGAATTTACAGATACTATTCACCCTTCGAAATGCGTAAAGTTTAAAAGTTAAGAGGCTGAAGGCCTCCCATTGACAGGGATCATTTTAATTTGTCATATTATGGTTCAGATGTTATTGAATTTCCATTTTATTGTATAAACATTGAAAAACTGGAAAATTGCTGGCTTGTGGATTTTGTGAGCCTCATTAGGAGAAACATTTTCTATGCTATATAGATACCTCATTGTATTGAGGTTAAACATTGTGAGTTGAATAACTTCCTGTTTGTCTGTATTTTGTCTATAATAAACAGTATAACACTAGTAGCCCCTTCTGGCTTGTGTTTTTCTCCATATCTGTGAACCTAACGGTCTTGTCACAAGCAGTGGTACCCGAGGATTCCGTGACCCACCGACACTTAGTATCAGTCTGGCACTCCCAAAGTATGGATCAATCTACTTACCTCATATTGATTGAGGGTACTTCAAGTAAGTGCACATCTGATTGGGTGTGGAACCTCTCTCTCTGGCACCTACTACTTACGTTTGGACTGAGGACTTTTTGCACCTACTTCGTTTCTTTTATTTAGATAGAATCTGTATTGATCTATCTAGTTTTTTTATGTATAGATATCTTTTTATGTTTTTAAAAAAACGTATTTTATTGCATGACATGTACATATATTAATTTGACTTTTTAATCAACATATGTCCTTTTATCATTGAAATTACCATTGATGTGGCTATGAAATAATAGTCACCTGCAATAGCATCATAAAATATTGGTATACATTTTTATAGATTGAGCGTAATCCCTGATCTTCCTATAATTTTATTTATTTGATAAGTTTGAGGGACTTATCTGCTCTTGTGGGGACTGGCTCCTATAGTTCTGGATTCATCTACATAATATACTGAAATACCAATATATTACAGTAGTCTGGTTTCCCTTGCTGGCAGCGCTTTTGGGGCTTACCTGTGGTCCTTTTGTCCCCAGGTATTCTAGAATATATATATATATATATATATATAGCTAGTTATCGCATTTGGCCAAATGGGACAAGCCCAGGTACCACTTCAAGGTCCTTTCCAATACCTGGGACCCTAAAACAGCCACACAATGCAAGCTCTCAAATACAAACAAACTGGGAACAAGGGAAGGGTGCACAGGCTTATGTAATCACCCTAGACATATACAAAACAGGGTCATGGGATGTGTACCCGGTCCGGTATGAGAGTGCAGTCCTCTTCCGTATTTTGTATATGTCTAGGGTGATTACATAAGCCTGTGCACCCTTCCCTTGTTCCCAGTTTGTTTGGATTTGAGAGCTTGCATTGTGTGGCTGTTTTAGGGTTCCAGGTATTGGAAAGGACCATGAGGTGGTACATGGGCTTGTCCCATTTGGCCAAATGCGGTAACTAATCTTTCCATTTTTGCTTTTATATCTTAGCTGAGAGCTTGCTGGACTTTCTCTGTGTGTTGTATTAATTTGTTTTGTAATTTCCCTATGGTTCTTGCACCCACACCTGTCTGGGGTTAACTGCCTGTGACTCTGGGGACAGCACAGCTTCCTGTGAGTGCCAGTAAGCACCCAGGTCTGAGCATGTTACAGCGTCATGGGATGTGTACCCGGTCCTGTATGAGAGTGCAGTCCTCTTCCGTGTGGGGTGTGTTGGGGTGTGGGTGTGTGTGTATATACACACATATATATATATATATATATATTTGTACAAAAGAAATATAGAGATGGCGCTATTAGAGTTAGGAGAGAAGGTAGGAGAACAATGTATAGTAAAATATCAGTATATCACAGATATTCTAACGATATATACACAATTCAATGATAGAACAATTAAAGGAAAGGGCTATAATGAATATCAATGTTAAACAATAAAAATAAATAGCTATTAATATAGAAGATGGTACATAGAACTGGGACCTGTATACGGTCTATTAGAGTGCAGTCACTTAATATTATCACAACAATACAGATGTATTCTTCTTGTAATCCGGTATGTATCCCCCTAAGGGTATGCACTTACTTCAATAACCCTCAATCAAATGAGGTAAGGATGATTCAGAAATGCTGTGCAAAGGTATCGCCTCTTGGATATGCAGTCTCTGGCAGAAGAAACTTTCTTTCTAGATTTGGAGCTTGTGCCTGTCTTGGTGTCCTGGTAGAAGTGAACTTCCAATTTTGATCCCCGAACTTATAATCCGCTGCTTGTTAAAGAGGTTCTGATAGCCATCTAGCCCCAGATTCTGTGCAGGTATAATGTGTCCTGATATGCTATACGGCAGTGCTGCTCGTCGGTTTTGTGTTAAAATTATCTTTCCTGCAGCTGTAGCTGGGAGGTATTGGAAAATCCTCCGACATCTTTGAGATTGGCAGCTCATATGAAATAATAGGTGTATATTACGTATATAGGAGTATTTGTAACTACATATTACTTGTCTCTAATCCATAGGAGCGCTGTAGGGTTAGCTAAGAGGGTTATCCCTATTAGTTTTCTGTCTTTTACATTATTTACACACATACATATACATATATACACATATATATATATATATATATATATATATATATATATATACATACATACATACATACATACATACACACACACACATATATATATATATATATATACACTTACATAGAAGAAAATGTTCTTTTTATTTTTAATCTCCCATAGTGGGCTAGAGGTATATGTGTAAAGTCAATTAACAGGATACTAAGAGAATGAAATACATTTGGTAACATAAGTAAATTGAATAGTCACTAAACATTACATGCTCTGAGTCGTGAAAGCTTAATTTTGACTTTCATGTCCTTTGAGTGATTGTATGTATGTAGATGGTATATAATTCAGCAAGTTTATTTTACAGTTAACATTAGCCCCTTAGCTGCAACAGATTTTATAGCAATACGCTGCAGCCAAGTGGTTAATGACATTTTGCCATTTTTATTTATTAATTATAGAATATAACAAAATGAAAGGAATATAATAGAAAGTTCTGACTTTCCATTAAACAAACACCACAATAAAAAAATAAGTAAGTATAAACACATGCACACACCAAACAGCAAGCACAATATTGCTCTTGTCATTGAATGTGTGGTTCATGGGGGAAGTTTTAAAACAATAAATAAAAAAAACTATTTACCAAAAAATGGTCGATTAAACAAATGGAACTCTCAGGCTTTAGCAGCTGTTAGTTTATAATAAACTGCAATATATATTATATGGTTACTGTATAAAAAGCCTGAAAGGATGTCAAAACTTCACGTTATCCAATAGCTCCACCTAGTGTTTAAAATCCATAAACATTAAAATAAAAATACATATATTTTATATATATATACACACACAAAAAAAACAAGAACAAAAACCCCACTAATTTACAAGGAATATTTATTTAAAGACTGACAAAAAGTTAAAGATCGAAAAAGAAAAAAAGTAGAGGATAGTCTTTTTTCCAAGACAACTTAATCCTCTTAAAAGGGACATTAAACTCTAAAATGCTAGCTAGAATGAAGCATTCAAAGAAAAGATTAGTCTGAGAATCGAATGTAGATATATTTTTTAAAGGTTCATTAGCTATGGCCAATTAGAGACAGTTATAAATAGGTCACTAGAGTGTGCAGCCAATGGCTGTGTGGAAAATAAGTGTTCTGCACTTCCATTTCTAACAGCAACTGAGAAGTTTTCAGAATGGAATTGCAGGAAAGGGGAACAAAATAATGAAAGCACATTGTAAAGTTATATACTATACACACACACACACATATGGGTATATATATATATATATAATATCACAGGAGTGAACTCAAAAAAATGAGTATCACTACTGGGAGCCAAGGCTGCGCACACTTGTTGAAAAAAAATTTTTTGTTGTTATAAGATCTGTATTTGATCTGATTTTTACAATGTAGCAGTAAAATTAGTGCATACAATAAAATGGTACAATATCAAAAGTATACTTATCACACTCTGCAATATCCCTGGAATAAGAGAGAAAGAGAAAGAAAACAATGTCCTTCTGAGGGTCAGGTGTGATGAAATTTCAGACTGCTTGGTGTGTCCGTGCTGCTCGTTGGAATACCACTCAAGGTTCAATTTGAGTGAAAGAGGTACAGCTGCAAGAATCTAAAAGAACAAGCGCACAGATACACTATTCATAGTGCAAATCAATTTAATATTAAAAAAGCATATAGCATATATTAAACATTTAGGAGTGAATCCTACTCACAAAGGGAACCCCAATCATATGAGGTAAGTAATGGCTGTCGGGTCCTTAAAGTGTCCCCACTTATTAAAGGCAACAGTCAGAATGAAGTATCCCCACTTGGTATTGGCTAGCAAGTCCCAATAAAAGTAAGAGAATCTCCTTATGGCAAAAGTCCTCAGTACTGTTCAAAGGTAGCGGTTGATGTTATTGAAAATATCCAGTCTATCTTACCGCTCCTATAGTCCGGACCAAGGCTGATGGATAAGTAAATGCTGCAAACCAGCGAGAGTCAGTGACTCCGCGTAGCAGCGTCTAGAACAGAGCGCTCGTTTGCTCCTGTTGGCGTTTAATTCGCAAATGACGTAAGGTGGGCGTGGCCTTACGCGTTTCACGGTAACATCCACTTCATCAGAGGCTTGTAGTGCGCCCACCCTACCTGCTGTTCTTATAAGACAGCGTTAAGGTACACGCCCTCCTTACGTCAATATGGATATAACAACCTGTTAATACAAAATGTTAAAATATAAAATATAAGGTGCATTCATTTTCATTAATCACTGTGATCTGCGAGCAACTTTTGATTCCCATTCAACAACACTCAATATACCACATTATAGTGACTGTATTGTAAAGTGCACCCTTGGGTGCGCTCTTTCAACAAACAATTTTCATATTCAGAAATCCGTATGTGACTAAAAATAAAAATACATACATCTACATATTAAATTTAAAATGAATAGAAAATGAATATATAAGTATTTTCTATATATTAAAAAATCCATAAGGACTCTAATGTCCTGTATAAAAAACACACAACAATCATTGAATAAAGTGAGATGACATATGTATATCTATATATGTATATGCAAAAGCCATTTAGTATATGGCTGTTGTAACTAATCCTGTTCAAAAATCACTGTGTAATTAACTTAACATAAATACCAGTAGGAGTAATGTGATTAGAATTCTTTTGCAACATAAATGTTCCAATGAGCTTGAACTTCTATCTTAAAGATAGATTAAATAAATTTGATAAATTTTTAATAACACTAAATTTAATACTAAATTTTAAAAAACCCAATTAATTTTGAATATCCAAAATTTAATATTTTTCTTGAAAATAAGAAAGATAAAATAAATTCATTCAAATAACCACCAGCTTATATAGGAAGGAGACAGACTCGAACAGTTACCTCCATGCCAGACTCGAACAGTTACCTCCATTTCTAAAATACCTCAATTAGCTTTATTTTATTTGTATTTTAATTTGGGTATAAATTCAGTCCAAATAAATTAATTTAAATATGAATTAAAATTACAATTAATTTAAAATAAAAACAATTTAAACCAAAAAAGCCTGGATGTCTACTTCTCTATTCATTCCATAAGGCTCCAAGGTCTGGAGGGAGTGGATCCAGAATGTCTCTCTCTGTCTCAGACGTAACATTCTGTCTCCCCTCCTCTCATCCAGAACAACTTGTTCTATTGCCTTAAATCTCAGGCAGGATGGATCATTATTATGTTTTTTTCTATAATGATCCGTTACTCCATGAGATACATTCCCTTGTTCTAGGTTTGCAACATGTTCCAAAACTCTTCTTTTTACTGTTCTTTTGGTCCTGCCTATATATTGCAGCTTGCAACTGCACTCTAGGGCATACACAACAAACTTAGAATGACAATTCATAGATGTCTTGATGGGCCTAGTATAACCATTAGCATGTGATGTTATTTGTTTGTTATTCTGATCAATTAATGGGCATGTATTGCAATTTTTTCTATTGCACTTGAAAAAGCCAAAGCTCACTCTGTTAAGCCAATTTTGTTTATTTGAATCCTGTCTCAATCTACTGAGAGCTAGAATGTCTTTTAAGTTTTTGTTTTTCTTAAAGACAACTTTTGGGATTTGATCCAATGACTTTAAGATAGGATCTTCTAAGAGAACATGCCAATGTTTTTTCAGAACGCTCTTTATATCCCAGGACTTGTCATTGTATTTTGTTAGAAATAGATTGTCCATCCTTTTGTTTTCCAAATTGGAACTTGGTTTTTGCTTTAAGAGAGTTGATCTTTCTAATTGGCGTGCCCTTGAATATCCACTTTCTACCAAGTCCAAGGGATAACCTTTGGCTTTAAATTTAATTTTCAGTTCTTCAGATTCTTTGTCAAAGGAGACTAGACTCGAACAGTTCCTCCTAACTCTCTGGAATTGGCCATATGGTATATTTTCGATCCAATTTCTGTGGTGACCACTTCTGGCATGGAGGTAACTGTTCGAGTCTGTCTCCTTCCTATATAAGCTGGTGGTTATTTTGTCCTCACTTGCTGTAAATACCACCAACCATCTAAAAACTCAATTTTTGTACTATTTACATTCTTCGTGAATTTTAAATTGAATTCGTTATGGTTGACATAGTCAAAGAATCTGTCAATATCACTTTCATCCCCTTTCCAGATGACTATAACGTCATCTATAAAACGTTTCCAAACAATTATATTTTCCTTAAAGGGATTATTAATATCCCATATATATTTATCTTCCCAAGTTCCCATGTAAAGATTTGCATAGTTGGGGGCAAAGCGTGTACCCATTGCTGTGCCCCCAACCTGCAAATAAAAATCCTTACTGAACAGGAAATAATTTTTCTGCAAAATGAACTTTATAGCTTTTAATAAAAATTATCTTTGCATAACTGGCAGATGATCATATTTGTCAAAATTGTATTTAACACTCTCTACACCTGCATCATGTGGGATGCAGGTGTAGAGAGAAGCAACATCTAGTGTCAACCACCTGTAGTCAGGTTGCCACTTTATGGTTTCCATAATAGATAGAATGTAGGAGTATCACGTACATACGATTTTAGGGTAATGACCATAGGTTTTAAATAATAATCTACGAACTGAGAAAGGTAGGGTGAGCGCACTACAAGCCTCTGATGAAGCGGATGTTACTGTGAAACGTGTAAAGGCCACGCCCACCTTACGTCACTTGCGAATTACAAGCCAACAGGAGCAAACGAGCACTCTGTTCTAGGCGCTGCTACGCGGAGTCACTGACCCACGCTGGTTTGCAGCATTTACTTATCCATCAGCCTTTGTCCTGACTACAGACTATAGGAGCGGTAAGATAGACTGGATATTTTCAATAACATCAACCGCTACCTTTGAACAGTACTGAGGACTTTTGCCATAAGGAGATTCTCTTACTTTTATTGGGACTTGCTAGCCAATACCAAGTGGGGATACTTCATTCTGACTGTTGCCTTTAATAAGTGGGGACACTTTAAGGATCCGACAGCCATTACTTACCTCATATGATTGGGGTTCCCTTTGTGAGTAGGATTCACTCCTAAATGTTTAATATATGCTTTTTTAATATTAAATTGATTTGCACTATGAATAGTGTATCTGTGCGCTTGTTCTTTTCGATTCTTGTATATATATATATATATATATATATATATATATATATATATATATATATATATATATATATATATATATAATCAAAAGAAAGAAGTTCAATAAACTGCACAAAAGGGTGTAAAACTGTAAGCAAGAATCAGCATGATATGTATCTCCTTCCTGTGATATGTGATAGTTCACTTGGTAATGCAGTATATAACAGCAATGATGCAAACAAACAAACAGAGGTGGACTCTATCCCCGGTGTTACTGACACTAGCGGTGCTTAGTGGGACCTCCTAGAGCAATCTATGCCCAATTGCAGCGATATGCTGTGCCCACTCACCGCTCTCCTAGTGCCTCCAGCGTCTGGAACAACCACCGTGATCTCCGAAATCCTTTGGCTCTCTGTTTGTTCGAATACGGCGTTCCGCCGTGGTGCCGGGAGGAGTGTCCTCTCATGTGACCTTGTCACGGCCAATCGACTTGATTGCTGTCGTAACCAGGCAACAGCATAGGTGAATCCAGCGTGTCAACAGGTGGTGCTGAATCTGCGAGCTTCTCCTCGCGCTAGGAAATCCTGGTGCAAATTTAAATAGCGGATAAGAACTTGATCCCAGGCGAGGTATTTAAAAGCACAAAAAGTCTTTATTAGATTCCACTTGTGGTAAAAGCATAAGGAGGTACCAAAACACATAAAAAGAAATTACACACGAAAGCATAGGCTAACATGTTTCGGCCTGGTGCCGTAGTCGTAGCTGGAGTAATGCAAGCGTGTGAAGCATTTAAAGGGACATCTGTTCAATGATAGGTCAAATAGAAACCAATCATGAACCTTCATTTTAAGTGTGTGTGAATTCAGACATTTAACCCGTTAGTTACCAAAAAGATACATAGAAAACTTAGCACATCGTTTTTTCATAAATACAAAAATGCATACTTAAATTATAGACATATTAGCCTGAAGGACAATTACATGAGTAATGTACATAAACTTTTAAACTTAAGATCTATATAATACTTAGCAATTATGTATCAAGTTAACAAATAAATAAATCAAGTCAAAGGGAGCAATTCAAAAAAGGGCAATACTATTGCTGATGCATATATATATGGTCAAACTGGCACAATTACGAGTCTGTACAACATGATAAAATGAACAAATTCTGCATATGGAATGGAATATCATAAGCATGGAAATAATAATAATAAATAAATTGAAAAGGCTCAATTCCGTATAGAGCTAAAATAAAACTTTTCCTTTATTAAAATACCCAATGCTTATGTTGATAACCACCCTCAATCTCTGTATGTAGCGCAGTGTTCATACATACTGTTAAACCGATTTTCACAGTTAAATAAGTGGGGGTGAACAGATAAATAAATGAAATGTCATTCAATACAAAACAACTCTCTTGTTTTGTTTAATGTCAATAAACAGTGATAATGAAAATATACTAGAATGGAAGGACATTAGTGTAGATTACAGCATAATATTAATAGTCATATGTGGCTGTACGTGTATACACTAGTGAAAAATGAGTATAACACATCTTATTATTTGTATGTTGAAATTTATAGTTGTATTTGGTATTGAATGTAGACTGAAAATACACAATCAGCCCAAAGGTGGACACAGATATGATAAAACTGATCTATTTCCAATAGTTGATTAAGTCATATTCTGAGTTGAGGCCCTTGGGCACGCGTGTTTGCAATCTAAAGATCCAAAACATTTCGCGTTTCCCCAAAGCCTCATCTCTATTACCACCTCTAGGGGGGTGTTTAACCCATTCAATGGCTTGCCATCTTAATGTGTTGTTATTTTTATTATGTATGTTTTTGAAATGTTTCACCAAGGGTGTGGTTGCTTCACCAGTCTTAATAGAGGAAAGATGATTCCTTATCCTCGTATTGACATCTGTCGTGGTGAGACCCACATATTGAAGGTTACATTGGATACAAGTCAGGACATAAATGACATAGGAGGATGTACAGTTAAGGCAGGAATCAATGCTAAACTCCTCACCAGTCACTGTTGACTGAAATCTGTTTGAGAGGGTAGCAAATTCACAAGGTCTACATCTAGACTTGCCACACCTGTACATCCCCCTATGTCTAAGCCAAGACCCACTCGGGGGATCAGCTGGACTGGGAAGTTCAGAGGGAGACAAGTAGTTCCCTATGGTCTTACTCTTTCTGTAGGAACAGCGTAAGCCTTGTTCCACACATTTAGTCAATTTGTTATCAGCCACTAGAAGTGCAAAATGTTTTTTCACTATTTTGCATATACTTCTATATTCTTCGCTGTACTCAGTTACAAAAGTAACCTGGTCACTTTGAGTGGAAACACAATTTTTGTTTTTAGACTGTTGTAACAATGTCTGTCTATCAAGTCTGTCTACTTGTGTTTGTGCTCTCTCTAATACATGCTTCGGATAACCCCTATGTTTTAATCTCTCTTTCATTTCAGTTCTTTGCTTTATATAGGCTTTTTCCTCGGTACAGTTTCTTTTGATCCGTATAAGTTGTCCCTTAGCAACCGCAAAAGGCACATGCCTAGGGTGACAACTCTTAGCATGTAAAATTGTATTTCTGGTAATGGGTTTCCTATACAGATCACTGACTATCTGTCCGTTACTTTTATGCATTAAAGTGAGATCTAAAAAATTGATACAGGTTTCATGTTTTTCAAATGTAAATTCAAGTCCCATCGAATTGTTATTCAGACCTTGTACAAACAAATCCACAGATTCGGTTTCTCCCTGCCAAATAAATAGCAGGTCATCGATATAACGTCTATAAATCCAATGTAACCTTCAATATGTGGGTCTCACCACGACAGATGTCAATACGAGGATAAGGAATCATCTTTCCTCTATTAAGACTGGTGAAGCAACCACACCCTTGGTGAAACATTTCAAAAACATACATAATAAAAATAACAACACATTAAGATGGCAAGCCATTGAATGGGTTAAACACCCCCCTAGAGGTGGTAATAGAGATGAGGCTTTGGGGAAACGCGAAATGTTTTGGATCTTTAGATTGCAAACACGCGTGCCCAAGGGCCTCAACTCAGAATATGACTTAATCAACTATTGGAAATAGATCAGGTTTATCATATCTGTGTCCACCTTTGGGCTGATTGTGTATTTTCAGTCTACATTCAATACCAAATACAACTATAAATTTCAACATACAAATACTAAGATGTGTTATACTCATTTTTCACTAGTGTATACACGTACAGCCACATATGACTATTAATATTATGCTGTAATCTACACGAATGTCCTTCCATTCTAGTATATTTTCATTATCACTGTTTATTGACATTAAACAAAACAAGAGAGTTGTTTTGTATTGAATGACATTTCATTTATTTATCTGTTCACCCCCACTTATTTAACTGTGAAAATCGGTTTAACAGTATGTATGAACACTGCGCTACATACAGAGATTGAGGGTGGTTATCAACATAAGCATTGGGTATTTTAATAAAGGAAAAGTTTTATTTTAGCTCTATACGGAATTGAGCCTTTTCAATGTATTTATTATTATTATTTCCATGCTTATGATATTCCATTCCATATGCAGAATTTGTTCATTTTATCATGTTGTACAGACTCGTAATTGTGCCAGTTTGACCATATATATATGCATCAGCAATAGTATTGCCCTTTTTTGAATTGCTCCCTTTGACTTGATTTATTTATTTGTTAACTTGATACATAATTGCTAAGTATTATATAGATCTTAAGTTTAAAAGTTTATGTACATTACTCATGTAATTGTCCTTCAGGCTAATATGTCTATAATTTAAGTATGCATTTTTGTATTTATGAAAAAACGATGTGCTAAGTTTTCTATGTATCTTTTTGGTAACTAACGGGTTAAATGTCTGAATTCACACACACTTAAAATGAAGGTTCATGATTGGTTTCTATTTGACCTATCATTGAACAGATGTCCCTTTAAATGCTTCACACGCTTGCATTACTCCAGCTACGACTACGGCACCAGGCCGAAACATGTTAGCCTATGCTTTCGTGTGTAATTTCTTTTTATGTGTTTTGGTACCTCCTTATGCTTTTACCACAAGTGGAATCTAATAAAGACTTTTTGTGCTTTTAAATACCTCGCCTGGGCTCAAGTTCTTTTCCGCTGTTTATATATATATATATATATATATATATATATATATATATATTTACAATAAGATCAGCACTCACAAGCAGCTTGTCTGGGGTGACTTGTTTTTCATGTGACCAAGGCCTCCCTGGTGGGGCCGAAACGTTATGTATTCTGTCAAATAAAGGTGTTTAACTATTCTCTGGTGTTGGCTATTTATGCTGCTGCGGATCCACTGAGATTTTTCACCGGAATCCTTTTCTGCAAGCTGCTTCTGAGATTATATATATATAAAAGAAGTAAGTGAGTTGAATCCAGCACCATAGGTTTTTAGTAAGATTTCTTTCCCACCTGTGTGCACGTTACCAAGGAGTATCAGCCAAACTCCAGCATATACAGTCCATGTAGAAAACAAGGTAACAGCACCACAGTACACAATCTTCTTTTAAAGGTGAAAAATCTTTATTATCCAGTATCTGCACATTTTACAAATATGGGTCACACAGTAAGCCAGCTTCACTTTCAAGTAATTGACCATATCCCCCATCATAGAAGAGGGGGTAATAGGGAACTAAAATTAAAACAGAAAGAAGTATGGTGGATTAAACGTCTGAACACACTACATCCATATGGTCTGAATAGAGATTATGATTTGTATTTGTTTTTATAATGGTTTTAAATGATGGAATATATTCTGGTACCACTAGAGGTCACTGTGTTGTTGAAATTTACAAACCTGGATAGGTATGGGTTAAACCAATTAATATTGAGAATTGAAGCCCGATTGGTCCAGATACCCTTTTTAAAGTCTGTTTGTTTGATTTTAACTTATGCATGATTAAGGACTATGTAGGTCCGAAACGTCGCTTTTTACTGGTTGCTAAACCTCAAATAAAGATTTTTCACCTTTAAAAGAAGATTGCTTACTGTGGTGCTGTTGCCTTGTTTTCTACGGAGGAGGATGAGAAGAGGAGGAGGATGATGATGAGAAGAGGAGGAGGAAGATGATGATGATGATGATGAGAAGAGGAAGATGATGATGATGATGAGAAGAAGAGGAAGATGAGGAGGATGAGAAGAAGAGGAGGAGGAGGAGGAGGATGAGAAGAAGAGGAGGAGGAGGATGATGAGAAGAAGAGGAGGAGGAGGATGATGAGAAGAAGAGGAGGAGGAGGATGATGAGAAGAAGAGGAGGAGGAGGATGATGAGAGAGATGAGAGAGATGATGATGATGAGAGAGATGATGATGAGAGAGATGAGAGAGATGATGATGATGAGAGAGATGAGAGAGATGATGATGATGAGAGAGATGAGAGAGATGATGATGATGAGAGAGATGATGATGATGAGAGAGATGATGATGATGAGAGAGATGATGATGATGAGAGAGATGATGATGATGAGAGAGATGATGATGATGAGAGAGATGATGATGATGAGAGAGATGATGATGATGAGAGAGATGATGATGATGAGAGAGATGATGATGATGAGAGAGATGATGATGATGAGAGAGATGATGATGATGAGAGAGATGATGATGATGATGATGAGAGAGATGATGATGATGAGAGATGATGATGATGAGAGAGATGATGATGATGAGAGAGATGATGATGATGAGAGAGATGATGATGATGAGAGAGATGATGATGAGAGAGATGATGATGATGAGAGAGATGATGATGAGAGAGATGAGAGAGATGATGATGATGAGAGAGATGAGAGAGATGATGATGATGAGAGAGATGAGAGAGATGATGATGATGAGAGAGATGATGATGATGAGAGAGATGATGATGATGAGAGAGATGATGATGATGAGAGAGATGATGATGATGAGAGAGATGATGATGATGATGAGAGAGATGATGATGATGATGAGAGAGATGATGATGATGATGAGAGAGATGATGATGATGAGAGAGATGATGATGATGAGAGAGATGATGATGATGAGAGAGATGATGATGAGAGAGATGATGATGAGGATGAGGATGAGGATGAGAGAGATGAGGATGAGGATGAGGATGATGATGATGATGATGATAGAGATGATAGAGATGATGATGATGATGATGATGATAGAGATGATGATGATGATGATGATAGAGATGATAGAGATGATGATGATAGAGATGATGATGATGATGATAGAGATGATGATGATGATGATAGAGATGATGATGATGATGATAGAGATGATGATGATGATGATAGAGATGATGATGATGATGATAGAGATGATGATGATGATAGAGATGATGATGATGATAGAGATGATGATGATGATAGAGATGATGATGATGATGATGATGATGATAATAGAGATAGAGATGATAATGATGATGATGATGATGATAGAGATAGAGATGATGATGATAGAGATAGAGATGATGATGATAGAGATGATGATGATAGAGATAATATATATATATAAGTTATTTACATAGAAGAAATTTTTATTTTTATTTTTAATCTCCCATAGTGGGCTATATCCTGTCACAGGAGCGAGCTGCACTTAATCTTATGGCGCGGTCGGGCCGGGCTGTGACTATACAGCTGGCCCGATGCGCTGTGAAAAAAGCAGACATGCTCAGCAGAGCGCAGAGAGCGGGTCTGTAAAACTGCGTTTTTTGTTAAAAATGAAAAGGGAATATTATGTGTTAGAAAGTTTGGCTAATATAATGTTATATAATTCTGCACTATGTGAGAATTATATAACATTAATTTTAAGGTTTACTGTCCCTTTAAGCAATCACATTCAAAATCATGTTAAATAGGAGTCACTACACACCTGCCATCATTTAAAGTGCCTCTGATTAACCCCAAATAAAGTTCAGCTGTTCTAGTAGGTCTTTCCTGACATTTTCTTAGTCACATCCTACAGCAAAAGCCATGGTCCGCAGAGAGCTTCCAAAGCATCAGAGGGATCTCATTCTTTAAAGGTATCAGTCAGGAGAAGGGTACAAAATAATTTCCAAGGCATTAGATATGCCATGGAACACAGTGAAGACAGTCATCATCAAGTGGAGAAAATATGGCGCAACAGTGACATTACCAAGAACTGGACGTCCCTCCAAAATTGATGAAAAGACAAGAAGAAAACTGGTCTGGGAGGCTGCCAAGAGGCCTACAGCAACATTAAAGGAGCTGCAGGAATATCTGGCAAGTACTGGCTGTGTGGTACATGTGACAACAATCTCCCGTATTCTTCATATGTCTGGGCTATGGGGTAGAGTGGCAAGACGAAAGCATTTTCTTATGAAGAAAAACATCCAAGCCCAGCTAAATTTTGCAAAAACACATCTGAAGTCGCCCAAAAGCATGTGGGAAAAGGTGCTATGGTCTAATAAACCAAGGTTGAACTTTTTGGTCAAAATTCCAAAATATATATGTTTGGCGCAAAAACAATACTGCACATCACCAAAAGAACACCATACCCAAAGTGAAGCATGGTGGTGGCAGCATCTTTGGGGCTGTTTTTCTTCAGCTGGAACTGGGGCCTTAGTCAAGGTAGAGGGAATTATGAACAGTTCCAAATACCAGTCAATATTGGCACAAAACTTCAGGCTTCTGCTAGAAAGCTGAACATGAAGAGGAACTTCATCGTTCAGCATGACAACGATCCAAAGCATACATTCAAATCAACAAAGGAATGGCTTCACCAGAAGAAGATTAAAGTTTTTGAATGGCCCAGCCAAAGTCCAGACCAGAATTCAGATTGAAAATCTGTGGGGTAATCTAAATAAGGCTGTGCACAGGAGATGCCCTCGCAATCTGACAGTTTTGGAGTGTTTTTGCAAAGAAGAGTGGGCAAATCTTGCCAAGTCAAGATGTGCCATGCTGATAGACTCATGCCCAAAAAGACTGAGTGCTGTAATAAAATCAAAAGATGCTTCAACAAAGTAGTGTTTAATTGTGTGCACACTTATGCAACCACATTATTTTAGTTTTTTGTTTACTTCCCTCCACCTAAAAGATTTCAGTTTGTTTTTTCAATTGAGTTGTACAGTTCTACAGTATCTTGTCTCATTTTTTTACATCACAGAAACCTGACATACACACATACATACGAACTCAAGAAAGGGAGGGCACTCCCAGGATTTATGTAAATTGCAAATAGAATATAATTTATTTTTCATATTTTCATAACGATAACATAGGAAAGTCATAAGTCGACGTTTCGGCTTACATGGAAGCCTTCATCAGGACAAATAAGAAAACTGTTGAAAGAAAGAAAACACATCCAATATTTTGCCAATGTACAAAAAAAACAAACTTAAACGTTAAAATTAAATGCCAGGCAACCCCATAAAAACAAAACAAGCAAATTCTGCAATACTGTAAAGGCAGTAACCCCGGATTAATGAGGATGAGGCTTGGCGTGATGCCACCTAACGATTCAGACACAACGTAACCCCTCAAATTAATACAATGGTAAGAGCACATATAGGCTCCCCCAGGATTATACCTTTAACCACTGCACCCCAATGCCATAAGTCTGCTGATAGCACCGACATAGAACTCAACGGTATGCACCCAGTGGGTCATACTATTGCCTCATAACAAACATCATATTAAAGGCTACAGCAACCGAGCAGGCTAGTGCTACCCACAACCGGGTAGGTGTCTCAAATAGGGATAACAATTAATTATGTGGGCCAATGAATTTCCGGACCTGTCCAGACCTGTACAAAATATCAATAGTAATACACATTCACGTCAAGCGTGCGTAGTAAACATAACAGCCATCTAAGCCTGTAAATCACAGATTCAGGGTATGTCAGGGAACCCCGCCAATACCGTACAGACCCCCATGCAGGGCCTAAACTTACACAGTTGGATTAGGACCCCTGTCTCATAATGAACATATCTAGTCAGACTACGACATGCAACCATTAGTGATACTAATGTAAGTAACTGACCGCTTCTGACAGCTCAGAAACTGACAAATACACCACCTGTACCCAGAGACACCTATAACACTTATCAAAATGCGGGGCCATAGAACGCTAGAAGAGGAGAGTTTAACCAATTACACACCTGTATCCAGTTTATCATTATAGCCCAAAACAAGATCAATACGCTAATTTGCATATAGTGCTAACTAGCGCCGCATCTTTAAAACATAACCTAAGTTCTAAAGGAATTATAAATCCGTTCCACAACCATGCCACCAGATACATGCCTCTTAATCTGATGTTAAAAATATCAGCCATATATAATTCCACCTAATGCCCCGTGGCAAGACTATCTGTGTACAAAGAAGCAAAGTACTTGCCTAAGTCCCAGTGGGCTTCATACTGATACGCTATACATGATACATATTCAAAAAATGAGGGTAAACCTGTACCCCATGTAATCCCATAGCACAAGAATGAAAAGCACCTACCTCCAATCGGCACCCTGTGCCGTATCAACGCACCAGATAAGACAGATGCCGGTGTCAGAAACTGGAAGCCTCTTATACACAAGCATCCTGTTACTGATTGGTCCGTTACAGGGGTGTGTTAGAACATGTTGCACTCACAGCTGTTATACCTAACTAGTTACGGAGCGCCTCAGACCTCAAGTAAAGGAACACCCAGACAGATATTCATGCATCACTGTGCACAAATGTCAGGCGCATTTATGGACTCCAAGAGAGCCCGTAGTAGAATCTCATCTGCCCGCTCTTACCATAATCTGTGCAAAAGACCATGATGTATATAGCAAATGCACATAGTAACAGAGAACTCTCTCAAGCCTGCAGTGCCAAGTCCCACAATTATGGTGCACTAGGGTACATTCCGTTAACCAGTGAAATACCATAAGACATAATACCCTCCATTAGGGCATAAGCACATAATTAAATACCAACACCTGGTGTATTATCAAAACCATATAGCCTGTATCTCCTGATGGTACAGAAGGTAGACAGAGAGCCCTCACCGGCAGGCAGTACCACGTATACACCAGTTGTAGTGTGCTATGGAATATGCAGTTAACCCAACAAATAAACATAATAAGCAAATTAAGTACATAGTTAAACACCATCACCTGGTGTATAAACCAACCCGGTAATCAGTATCTTCTGATGGTATCAACATATAATTGGAGCAGCATCCAATCAACAACCATTATGGACCAAAGATAGAATCACGCCAAGTTCAAGAACCAGGGGATGAGGGGAATACCGCATAGGCTAAAGAACATGTATAGAAAGACAGGCAAACATAGGCAGGAAGCATGAAACCTCAATAACATGTCAGGCATAAGTAAAGTTAATAAAACACAGAAAAATCAAGGTTGGTCCAAGGTTTCTATATCATAAAAGCCCCAAACTCAAACTCAAAAGATCAAACAACACGCTGTATAAATTGTTTGTCTATTTAAATTGATCTAATTAAAACATAACTCCAATTAAGCTCAATTCTATTGATCGGCAAGTTTATCTCATACTATACAGAAAGTAAATTGTACACAAGTGTTTTTATAAATTGTACAAAAGTGTTTTATTAAATTTTAGATACATATACTTTTAAGACATACAATTTTTAGTTTTAAATGAATTAATAGTCGCACACCGGATTCGGGTTACTTTACAAAGGCGACATACATTTATGAATTGAAATTGAATTTACCTCATTTTTGCTATTGTACAAATATCAGTCTTTAAGCTATTGAAAAATCTTTCATGCACAAAAGTTTATTTTATCTAATGCAATTATTAAATAAATGAATTCATTTTAATATCCAGAAACATGTCTTTTGTATTATAAATTATACAGAAATTTACTATACTTTGGTATATATATATATATATATATATATATATATATATATATATATATATATATATATATATATATATATATATATATATATATATATATATATAGAGTCGAATTGAGAACACAGCCAAAATAAGATTAACTTAAATCAAAAAACCTAACCATAAAGCAAATTAAGACTGAGTACATCTCTTCTAGAGCGATCTCAGGCGCACTCCAAAATCAATTCAGCCCCAGGTCCTGAGACAACCACCAGAGAAGAGAAACTCTGGTCTCCTGGTCCAGATGCAGTTGAGGAGATAAGTCTGCATAATCCCCATTCCACTGTTTGAGCATGCATAGTTGCAGTGGTCTGAGGTGTAGACGGGCAAAAGGAACTATGTCCATTGCTGCTACCATGAGTCTGATTACCTCCATACACTGAGCCACTGATGGCCAAGGAATGGAATGAAGAGCTCGGCAAGTGGATAAGAGTTTTAACTTTCTGACCTCCGTCAGAAATATTCTCATTTCTACCGAGTCTATCAGAGTCCCTAGGAAGGAAACTCTTGTAAGAGGGAAGAGAGAACTCTTTTATGTTCAACTTCCATCCGTGAGATGTCAGAAAAGCCAACACAATGTCTGTGTGAGACTTGGCTAGCTTGAAAGTGGACGCCTGAATTAAGATGTCGTCTAGATAAGGCGCCACTGCTATGCCCCGTGGTCGTAGAACCACCAGAAGGGACCCTAGCACTTTTGTGAAAATTTGGCGAGCCGTGGCCAACCCGAAAGTTAGGGCCACAAACTGGTAATGCCTGTTTAGAAAGGCGAATCTGAGGAATTGATGATGATCTCTGTGAATAGGGATGTGTAGATACGCATCATTTAAGTCCACGGTAGTCATATATTGACCCTCCTGGATCAGAGGTAGAATAGTCCGAATAGTCTCCATCTTGAATGATGGAACTTTGAGGAACTTGTTTAGAATTTTGAGATCCAAGACTGGTCTGAAAGTTCCCTCTTTCTTGGGAACCACAAACAGGTTTGAATAAAACCCTAGCCCCTGTTCCTCCTTCGGGACTGGGCGAATCACCCCCATGGTATGTAGGTCTTCTACACAGCGTAAGAACTCCTCTCTCTTTGTCTGGTTTACAGACAATCGAGAAATGTGAAATCTCCCCCTTGGAAGGGAGCCCTTGAATTCCAGAAGATATCCCTGGGAGACAATTTCTAAAGCCCAGGGATCCTGAACATCTCTCGCCCAAGCCTGAGCGAAGAGAGAGAGTCTGCCCCCTACTAGATCCGGTCCCGTATCGGGGGCTACCCCTTCATGCTGTCTTAGAGGCAGCTGCAGGCTTCTTGGCCTGTTTACCCTTCTTCCAAGCATGGTTAGGTCTCCAGACTGACTTGGATTGGGCAAAATTCCCCTCTTGCTTTGTAGCAGAGGAAGCTGAAGCAGGACCACTCTTAAAGTTCCGAAAGGAACGAAAATTATTTTGTTTGGCCCTCATCTTATTTGATCTATCCTGAGGGAGGGCATGACCTTTCCCTCCAGTGATGTCTGAAATAATCTCCTTCAGTTCAGGCCCGAATAGGGTCTTACCTTTGAAAGGAATGTTCAAAAGTTTAGATTTAGATGACACATCAGCAGACCAGGACTTAAGCCATAAAGCCCTGCGTGCTAAAATGGCAAAACCTGAATTCTTTGCCGCTAATTTAGCCAGTTGAAATGCGGCATCTGTAATAAAAGAATTAGCCAACTTCAGGGCCTTAATTCTGTCCATAATCTCCACTAATGGAGTCTCCATTTGAAGAGCCTCCTCTAGAGCCTCAAACCAGAAAGCAGCTGCAGTCGTTACAGGAACAATGCACGCAATAGGTTAGAGAGAAAAACCTTGATGAACAAAAATATTTTCTTCAAAAGACCCTCTAATTTTTTTATCCATAGGATCTTTGAAAGCACAACTGTCTTCGATAGGTATAGTTGTACGTTTAGACAGAGTAGAAATAGCTCCCTCCACCTTAGGAACTGTCTACCATGAGTCCCTTATGGTGTCAGATATGGGAAACATTTTCTTACAAACAGGAGGGGGAGTGAACGGAATACCTGGTCTATCCCACTCCTTAGCAATAATATTCACAATCCTCTTAGGGACTGGAAAAAACATAATTTATGCTTACCTGATAAATTCCTTTCTCCTGTAGTGTGGTCAGTCCACGGGTCATCATTACTTCTGGGATATTAACTCCTCCCCAACAGGAAGTGCAAGAGGATCACCCAAGCAGAGCTGCTATATAGCTCCTCCCCTCTACGTCACACCCAGTCATTCGACCAAGAACCAAACGAGAAAGGAGAAACTATAGGGTGCAGTGGTGACTGGAGTATAATTTAAAAATTTAGACCTGCCATAAAAAACAGGGCGGGCCGTGGACTGACCACACTACAGGAGAAAGGAATTTATCAGGTAAGCATAAATTATGTTTTCTCCTGTTAAGTGTGGTCAGTCCACGGGTCATCATTACTTCTGGGATACCAATACCAAAGCTAAAGTACACGGATGACGGGAGGGACAGGCAGGATCTTTATACGGAAGGAACCACTGCCTGAAGTACCTTTCTCCCAAAAACAGCCTCCGAAGAAGCAAAAGTGTCAAATTTGTAAAATTTGGAAAAAGTATGAAGAGAAGACCAAGTTGCAGCCTTGCAAATCTGTTCAACAGAGGCCTCATTCTTAAAGGCCCAAGTGGAAGCCACAGCTCTAGTGGAATGAGCTGTAATTCTTTCAGGAGGCTGCTGTCCAGCAGTCTCATAGGCTAAACGTATTATCCTACAAAGCCAAAAAGAGAGAGAGGTAGCAGAAGCTTTTTGACCTCTCCTCTGTCCAGAATAAACGACAAACAGGGAAGAAGTTTGGTGAAAATCTTTAGTTGCCTGTAAATAAAATTTCAGGGCACGGACTACATCTAGATTGTGCAGAAGTCGTTCCTTCTTTGAAGAAGGATTCGGACACAATGATGGCACAACAATCTCTTGATTGATATTCTTGTTAGTGACAACCTTAGGTAAGAACCCAGGTTTAGTACGCAGAACAACCTTATCTGAATGAAAAATCAGATACGGAGAATCACAATGTAAGGCTGATAACTCAGAGACTCTACGAGCCGAGGAAATAGCCATTAAAAACAGAACTTTCCAAGATAACAGCTTGATATCAATGGAATGAAGGGGTTCAAACGGAACACCCTGTAAAACATTAAGAACTAAATTTAAGCTCCATGGTGGAGCAACAGTTTTAAACACAGGCTTAATCCTGGCCAAAGCCTGGCAAAAAGCCTGAACGTCTGGAACTTCTGACAGACACTTGTGTAAAAGAATGGACAGAGCTGAGATCTGTCCCTTTAAGGAACTAGCAGATAAACCCTTTTCTAAACCTTCTTGTAGAAAAGACAATATCCCAGGAATCCTAACTTTACTCCATGAGTAACTCTTGGATTCGCACCAATGTAAGTATTTACGCCATATTTTATGGTAAATCTTTCTGGTAACAGGCTTCCTAGCCTGTATTAAGGTATCAATAACTGACTCCGAAAAACCACGCTTTGATAAAATCAAGCGTTCAATTTCCAAGCAGTCAGCTTCAGAGAAATTAGATTTTGATGTTTGAAAGGACCCTGAATTAGAAGGTCCTGTCTCAGAGGCAGAGACCAAGGTGGACAGGATGACATGTCCACTAGATCTGCATACCAGGTCCTGCGTGGCCACGCAGGCGCTATTAGAATCACCGATGCTCTCTCCTGTTTGATCCTGGCAATCAATCGAGGAAGCATCGGGAAGGGTGGAAACACATAGGCCATCCCGAAGGTCCAAGGTGCTGTCAAAGCATCTACCAGGACCGCTCCCGGGTCCCTGGACCTGGACCCGTAACAAGGAAGCTTGGCGTTCTGGCGAGACGCCATGAGATCTATCTCTGGTTTGCCCCAAAGTCGAAGTATTTGGGCAAAGACCTCCGGATGAAGTTCCCACTCCCCCGGATGAAAAGTCTGACGACTTAGGAAATCCGCCTCCCAGTTCTCCACTCCAGGAATGTGGATCGCTGACAGGTGGCAAGAGTGAGACTCTGCCCAGCAAATTATCTTTGATACTTCCATCATCGCTAGGGAGCTTCTTGTCCCTCCTTGATGGTTGATGTAAGCTACAGTCGTGATGTTGTCCGACTGAAACCTGATGAACCCCCGAGTTGTTAACTGAGGCCAAGCCAGAAGGGCATTGAGAACTGCTCTCAATTCCAGAATGTTTATTGGAAGGAGACTCTCCTCCTGAGTCCATGATCCCTGAGCCTTCAGGGAATTCCAGACAGCGCCCCAACCTAGTAGGCTGGCGTCTGTTGTTACAATTGTCCAATCTGGTCTGCTGAATGGCATCCCCCTGGACAGATGTGGCCGAGAAAGCCACCATAGAAGAGAATTTCTGGTCTCTTGATCCAGATTCAGAGTAGGGGACAAATCTGAGTAATCCCCATTCCACTGACTTAGCATGCATAATTGCAGCGGTCTGAGATGTAGGCGTGCAAAGGGTACTATGTCCATTGCCGCTACCATTAAGCCGATTACCTCCATGCATTGAGCCACTGACGGGTGTTGAATGGAATGAAGGACACGGCAAGCATTTTGAAGCTTTGTTAACCTGTCTTCTGTCAGGTAAATCTTCATTTCTACAGAGTCTATAAGAGTCCCCAAGAAGGGAACCCTTGTGAGTGGTAAGAGAGAACTCTTCTCTACATTCACCTTCCACCCATGCGACCTTAGAAATGCCAGTACTAACTCTGTATGAGACCTGGCAGTTTGAAAGCTTGATGCTTGTATCAGAATGTCGTCTAGGTACGGAGCCACCGAAATTCCTCGCGGCCTTAGCACCGCCAGAAGAGAGCCCAGAACCTTTGTGAAGATTCTTGGAGCCGTAGCCAACCCGAAAGGAAGAGCTACAAACTGGTAATGCCTGTCTAGGAAGGCAAACCTTAGATACCGGTAATGATCTTTGTGAATCGGTATATGAAGGTAGGCATCCTTTAAATCCACTGTGGTCATGTACTGACCCTTTTGGATCATGGGTAAGATTGTCCGAATAGTTTCCATTTTGAACGATGGAACTCTTAGGAATTTGTTTAGGATCTTTAAATCCAAGATTGGTCTGAAGGTTCCTTCTTTCTTGGGAACCACAAACAGATTTGAGTAAAACCCTTGTTCGTGTTCCGACCGCGGAACCGGATGGATCACTCCCATTAGTAAAAGATCTTGTACACAGCGTAGAAACGCCTCTTTCTTTATCTGGTTTGTTGACAACCTTGAAAGATGAAATCTCCCTTTTGGGGGAGAGGCTTTGAAGTCCAGAAGATATCCCTGAGATATGATCTCTAACGCCCAGGGATCCTGGACATCTCTTGCCCAAGCCTGGGCGAAGAGAGAGAGTCTGCCCCCCACTAGATGCGTTCCCGGATCGGGAGCCCTCACTTCATGCTGTCTTAGGGGCAGCAGCAGGTTTTCTGGCCTGCTTGCCCTTGTTCCAGGACTGGTTAGGTTTCCAGCCTTGTCTGTATCGAGCAACAGCTCCTTCCTGTTTTGGTGCAGAGGAAGTTGATGCTGCTCCTGCCTTGAAGTTACGAAAGGCACGAAAATTAGACTGTCTAGCCCTAGGTTTGGCTCTGTCTTGAGGCAGGGCATGGCCTTTACCTCCTGTAATGTCAGCAATAATTTCCTTCAAACCGGGCCCGAATAAGGTCTGCCCTTTGAAAGGTATGTTAAGTAATTTAGATTTAGAAGTAACATCAGCTGACCAGGATTTTAGCCACAGCGCTCTGCGTGCCTGAATGGCGAATCCGGAATTCTTAGCCGTAAGTTTAGTTAAGTGTACTACGGCATCAGAAATAAATGAATTAGCTAGCTTAAGGGTTTTAAGCTTGTGTGTAATCTCATCCAATGGAGCTGATTCAAGGGTCTCTTCCAGAGACTCAAACCAAAATGCTGCTGCAGCCGTGACAGGCGCAATGCATGCAAGGGGTTGCAATATAAAACCTTGTTGAACAAACATTTTCTTAAGGTAACCCTCTAATTTTTTATCCATTGGATCTGAAAAGGCGCAGCTATCCTCCACCGGGATAGTGGTACGCTTAGCTAAAGTAGAAACTGCTTCCTCCACCTTAGGGACCGTTTGCCATAAGTCCCGTGTGGTGGTGTCTATTGGAAACATCTTTCTGAATATAGGAGGGGGGTGAGAAAGGCACACCGGGTCTATCCCACTCCTTAGTAACAATTTCAGTAAGTCTCTTAGGTATTGGAAAAACGTCGGTACCGCAAAATATTTATCCAACCTACACATTTTCTCTGGTATTGCAACTGTGTTACAATCATTCAGAGCCGCTAAGACCTCCCCTAGTAATACACGGAGGTTTTCCAGCTTAAACTTAAAATTTGAAATGTCTGAATCCAGTTTATTTGGATCAGATCCGTCACCTGCAGAATGAAGCTCTCCGTCCTCATGTTCTGCAAATTGTGACGCAGTATCTGACATGGCCCTAATATTGTCAGCGCACTCTGTTCTCACCCCAGAGTGATCTCGCTTACCTCTAAGTTCTGGTAATTTAGACAAAACTTCAGTCATAACATTAGCCATGTCCTGTAGTGTGATTTGTAATGGCCGCCCTGAAGTACTCGGCGTTACAATATCACGCACCTCCCGAGCGGGAGATGCAGGTACTGACACGTGAGGCAAGTTAGTCGGCATAACTTCCCCCTCGTTGTTTGGTGAATGATGTTCAATTTGTACAGAATGACTTTTATTCAAAGTAGCATCAATGCAATTAGTACATAAATTTCTATTGGGCTCCACCTTGGCTTTTGCACATATAGCACAGAGATATTCCTCTGAGTCAGACATGTTTAACAAACTAGCAATTAAACTAGCAAGCTTGGAAATACTTTTCACTCAAATTACAGGTAATATGAAAAAACGCACTGTGCCTTTAAGAAGCACAGAAAAAAATTATGACAGTTTAATAATAAGAAACCGGAAAAATTATAACAATCAGATTTTTCCCAGTAAAAGCATAAATTTAGCAAGGATTGCCCCCATTAGCAATGGATAACTAACCCTTAATAGCAGAGAAACAAATGTACAAAATATAAACGTTTTTTATCACAGTCAAAGCACAATCTCACAGGTCTGCTGTGAGTGATTACCTCCCTCAAAATAATTTTTGAAGACCCTTGAGCTCTGTAGAGACGATCCGGATCATGCAGGAAGAGAAAAAGACTTTTGACTGAATTTCTGATGCGTAGCAAAAGCGCCAAAATAGGCCCCTCCCCCTCACCCACAGCAGTGAGGGAAGCTCAGTAAACTGTCTCAAATTAAAATAAACGACAGCCAAGTGGAAAAACAGTGCCCAAAAACAATTTTTCACCCAGTACCTCAGATATTTAAACAATTTAGCATGCCAGCAAAAACATTTAAAATTAAATATCATGAAATGTCATTAAACAGCCTGTTGCTAGACGTTCCCACTGCAAGTAAGGCTAAAGATTATATGCATATAGTATTACCCAGAGAAGTGCCATTCCCCAGAATACTGAAGTGTACACATATATACATAAACAGCCTGATACCAGTTGCTACTACTGCATTTAAGGCTGAACTTACATTATATTGGTATTGGCAGTATTTTCTTAGTCAATTCCATTCCTCAGAAAATAATATACTGCAACATACCTCTTTGCAGGTGAACCTGCCCGCTGTCCCCTGATCTGAAGTTTACCTCACTCCTCAGAATAGCCGAGAACAGCAAAATGAATTTTAGCTACGCCGGCTAAAATCATCCAAAAACTCAGGTAGATTCTTCTTCAAATTCTACCTGAGAAGGAACAACACACTCCGGTGCTGTTTTAAAATAACAAACTTTTGATTGAAGATATAAAAACTAAGTATAATCACCACAGTCCTCTCACACATCATATCTATTAGTTGGGTGCAAGAGAATGACTGGGTGTGACGTAGAGGGGAGGAGCTATATAGCAGCTCTGCTTGGGTGATCCTCTTGCACTTCCTGTTGGGGAGGAGTTAATATCCCAGAAGTAATGATGACCCGTGGACTGACCACACTTAACAGGAGAAATATCAGTGTAAACAGGAACCTCTAAGTATCTATCCATTTTACACAATTTCTCTGGGACCACTATAGGGTCACAATCATCTAGAGTTGCTAATACCTCCCTAAGCAATAAGCGGAGGTGTTCAAGCTTAAATTTAAAGGCCATTGGGGAGAACTAGATGGCGAACCCTCATTTACTTCTGACTGAAAATCATCTATTGCTCTATTTTTAAGTGCTAATATATGTTCTTTATAATTTATAGACATATCAGTACATTTGGGACACATTATAAGAGGGGGTTCCACAATGGCTTCCAAAAATATTGAACAAAGAGTTTCCTTAGTATCAGACATGTTAAACAGGCTAGTAATGAAACAAGCAAGCTTGGAAAACACTGTAATCAAAGTAAATAACACTTAGAAATAAAACGGTACTGTGCCTTTAAGAGAAAAAAAGCTGCACAAGTTCTGCAAAACAGTGTAAAAAAGCAGTAAACGTAACGAAATTTTTACAGTAGTATCTTACAGCCTTAGTAACTTTGCACAATTATGCAAAACATAATTTATGCTTACCTGATAAATTTATTTCTCTTGTAGTGTATTCAGTCCACGGGTCATCCATTACTTATGGGATATATTCCCTTCCCAACAGGAAGTTGCAAGAGGATCACCCAAGCAGAGCTGCTATATAGCTCCTCCCCTCACATGTCATATCCAGTCATTCGACCGAAACAAGACAAGAAAGGAGAAACCATAGGGTGCAGTGGTGACTGGAGTTTTAATTAAAATTTAGATCTGCCTTAAAAGACAGGGCGGGCCGTGGACTGAATACACTACAAGAGACATAAATTTATCAGGTAAGCATAAATTATGTTTTCTCTTGTTAAGTGTATTCAGTCCACGGGTCATCCATTACTTATGGGATACAAATACCAAAGCCAAAGTACACGGATGATGGGAGGGACAAGGCAGGAACTTAAACGGAAAGAACCACTGCCTGTAGAACCTTTCTCCCAAAAACAGCCTCAGAAGAAGTAAAGTGTCAAATTTGTAAAATTTTGAAAAAGTGTGAAGCGAAGACCAAGTTGCAGCCTTGCAAATCTGTTCAACAGAGGCCTCATTCTTAAAGGCCCAGGTGGAAGCCACAGCTCTAGTGGAATGAGCTGTAATTCTTTCAGGGGGCTGCTGTCCAGCAGTCTCATAGGCTAAACGTATTATGCTACGAAGCCAAAAGGAGAGAGAGGTTGCCGAAGCTTTTTGACCTCTCCTCTGACCAGAGTACACGACAAACAGGGAAGAAGTTTGACGAAAATCTTTAGTTGCCTGTAAATAGAACTTCAGGGCACGGACTACGTCCAGATTATGCAAAAGTCGGACATAATGATGGAACAACAATCTCCTGATTGATATTCCTGTTAGAAACTACCTTAGGTAAAAACCCAGGTTTAGTACGCAGAACTACCTTGTCTGAATGGAAAATCAGATAAGGAGAATCACAATGTAAGGCCGATAACTCAGAGACTCTTCGAGCCGAGGAAATAGCCATCAAAAACAGAACTTTCCGAGATAAAAGCTTAATATCAATGGAATGAAGGGGTTCAAACGGAACCCCTTGAAGAACTTTAAGAACCAAGTTTAAGCTCCACGGAGGAGCAACAGTCTTAAACACAGGCTTAATCCTAGCCAAAGCCTGACAAAAAGCCTGGACGTCTGGAACTTCTGCCAGACGTTTGTGTAAGAGAATAGACAGAGCAGAAATCTGTCCCTTTAACGAACCAGCAGATAAGCCCTTTTCTAAACCCTCTTGTAGAAAGGACAATATCCTAGAAATCCTAACCCTACTCCATGAGTAACCCTTGGATTCGCACCAATATAAATATTTACGCCATATCTTATGGTAAATTTTTCTGGTAACAGGCTTCCGTGCCTGTATTAAGGAATCAATAACTAACTCCGAGAAGCCACGCTTTGATAGAATCAAGCGTTCAATCTCCATGCAGTCAGCCTCAGAGAAATTAGATTTGGATGTTTGAAAGGACCTTGTATTAGAAGGTCCTGCCTCAGAGGTAGAAACCATGGTGGACAGGACGACATGTCCACTAGGTCTGCATACCAGGTCCTGCGTGGCCACGCAGGCGCTATCAGAATCACCGATGCTCTCTCCTGTTTGATCTTGGCAATCAGTCGAGGTAGCATCGGAAATGGTGGAAACACATAAGCCATGTTGAAGACCCAAGGGGCTGTCAGAGCATCTATCAGCGCCGCTCCCGGGTCCCTGGACCTGGATCCGTAACAAGAAAGCTTGGCGTTCTGGCGAGACGCCATGAGATCCAGATCTGGTTTGCCCCAACGATGAATCAGTTGAGCGAAGACCTCCGGATGAAGTTCCCACTCCCCCGGATGAAAAGTCTGGCGACTTAGAAAATCCGCCTCCCAGTTCTCCACGCCTGGGATGTAGATCGCCGACAGGTGGCAAGAGTGAGACTCTGCCCAGCGAATTATCTTTGAGACTTCCAACATCGCTAGGGAACTCCTGGTTCCCCCTTGATAGTTGATGTAAGCCACAGTCGTGATGTTGTCCGACTGAAATCTGATGAACCTCAGTGTTGCTAACTGAGGCCAAGCTAGAAGAGCATTGAATATTGCTCTCAACTCCAGAATATTTATTGGGAGGAGTTTCTCCTCCTGAGTCCATAATCCCTGAGCCTTCAGGGAGTTCCAGACTGCGCCCCAACCTAGAAGGCTGGCATCTGTTACAATCGTCCAATCTGGCCTGCGAAAAGTCATACCCTTGGACAGATGGACCCGAGAAAGCCACCAGAGAAGAGAATCTCTGGTCTCTTGGTCCAGATTTAGCAGAGGGGACAAATCTGAGTAATCCCCATTCCACTGACTTAGCATGCATAATTGCAGCGGTCTGAGATGCAGGCGCGCAAATGGCACTATGTCCATTGCCGCTACCATTAACCCGATTATTTCCATGCACTGAGCCACTGACGGGCGTGGAATGGAATGAAGGACACGGCAAGCACTTAGAAGTTTTGATAACCTGGACTCCGTCAGGTAAATTTTCATCTCTACAGAATCTATAAGAGTCCCTAGAAAGGAGACTCTTGTGAGTGGTGATAGAGAACTCTTTTCCACGTTCACTTTCCACCCATGTGACCTCAGAAATGCCAGAACTATCTCTGTATGAGACTTGGCCATTTGAAAGCTTGACGCCTGTATCAGGATGTCGTCTAGATACGGAGCCACCGCTATGCCTCGCGGTCTTAGAACCGCCAGAAGTGAGCCCAGAACCTTTGTAAAGATTCTCGGGGCCGTAGCCAACCCAAAGGGAAGATCTACAAACTGGTAATGCCTGTCTAGAAAGGCAAATCTTAGGTACCGATAATGATCTTTGTGAATCGGTATATGAAGGTAGGCATCCTTTAAGTCTACTGTGGTCATGTATTGACCCTCTTGGATCATGGGTAGGATGGTTCGAATAGTTTCCATTTTGAATGATGGAACTCTTAGGAATTTGTTTAAGATTTTTAGGTCCAAGATTGGTCTGAAGGTTCCCTCTTTCTTGGGAACCACAAACAGATTTGAGTAAAACCCTTGCCCTTGTTCCGTCCGCGGAACTGGGTGGATCACCCCCATTACTAAGAGGTCTTGCACACTGCGTAGAAATGCCTCTTTCTTTATTTGGTTTGCTGATAACCTTGAAAGATGAAATCTCCCTTGTGGAGAAGCTTTGAAGTCCAGAAGATATCCCTGAGATATGATCTCCAACGCCCAGGGATCCTGGACATCTCTTGCCCAAGCCTGGGCGAAGAGATATAGTCTGCCCCCCACTAGATCCGTTTCCGGATAGGGGGCCCTCTCTTCATGCTGTCTTAGGGGCAGAAGTAGGCTTTCTGGCCTGCTTGCCCTTGTTCCAGGGCTGGTTAGCTTTCCAGCCCTGTCTGTAACGAGCAACAGGTCCTTCCTGTTTTGGAGCGGAGGAAGTTGATGCTGCTCCTGCCTTGAAGTTACGAAAGGCACGAAAATTAGACTGTTTGGCCTTTGGTTTGGCCCTGTCCTGAGGAAGAGTATGACCCTTACCTCCAGTAATGTCAGCAATAATTTCTTTCAAGCCGGGCCCGAATAAGGTCTGCCCTTTGAAAGGAATATTAAGCAATTTAGATTTAGAAGTCACGTCAGCTGACCAGGATTTAAGCCATAGCGCTCTGCGCGCCTGGATGGCGAATCCGGAGTTCTTAGCTGTTAGTTTGGTTAAAGGTAAAGGTCTTAAGGTAACCTAATTTTTTATCCATTGGATCTGAAAAAGCACAACTATCCTCCACCGGGATAGTGGTACGTTTAGCTAAAGTAGAAACTGCTCCCTCCACCTTAGGGACCGTCTGCCATAAGTCTCGAGTGGTGGCGTCTATTGGAAACATTTTTCTAAATATCGGAGGAGGGGAAAAGGGCACACCGGGTCTATCCCACTCCTTGCTAATAATTTCTGTAAGCCTTTTAGTTATAGGAAAAAAGTCAGTACACACCGGTACCGCAAAGTATCTATCCAACCTACATATTTTCTCTGGAATTGCAACCGTGTTACAATCATTCAGAGCCGCTAATACCTCCCCTAGCAATACACGGAGGTTCTCAAGCTTAAATTTAAAATTAGAAATCTCTGAATCCGGTCTCCCTGGATCAGATCCGTCACCCACAGAATGAAGCTCTCCGTCCTCATGTTCTGCAAATTGTGACGCAGTATCAGACATGGCTCTCACATCATCAGCGCGCTCTGTCCTTAACCCAGAGCTATCGCGCTTGCCTCTTAATTCAGGCAATTTAGATAATACCTCTGTCATAACAGCAGCCATGTCTTGCAAAGTGATTTGTATGGGCCTCTCTGATGTACTTGGCGCCACAATATCACGCGCCTCCTGAGCGGGAGGCGAAGGTACTGACACGTGAGGAGAGTTAGTCGGCATAACTTCCCCCTCGTTGTCTGGTGATAATTTCTTTACAGATATAAATTGACTTTTATTCAAAGTGACATCAATACATTTAGTACACATATTTCTGTGGGGCTCCACATTGGCCTTCAAACATAGTGAACAAACAGATTCATCTGTGTCAGACATGTTTAAACAGACTCGCAATGAGACTAGCAAGCTTGGAAAATCCTTTCAAATAAATTTACAAGCAATATAAAAAACGCAACTGCGCCTTTAAGAAGCACAAAAAATCGTCACAGTTGAAATAACAATGAACCAAATCAGTTATAGCAACCAAATTTTCACAGTAAATGTATTAAGTTAGCAAAGCATTGCACCCACTAGCAAATGGATGATTAACCCCTTAATACCCAAAAACGGATAATCAATTTAACAATTAACGTTTTTATCACAGTCAAACACACTGTCACAGATCTGCTGTGACTGATTACCTCCCTCAAAATGAATTTTGAAGACCCCTGAGCTCTCTAGAGACGTCCTGGATCAAGGAGGAAGAAGCAGGAAGACTGAAACTGAATTTTTACTGCGCAAAAAAGCGCTAAAATAGGCCCCTCCCACTCATATTACAACAGTGGGAAACCTCAGTTAACCGTTTCTATGTAGAAATAAACGACAGCCATGTGGAAAATCCTGCCCCAAAAGATTTATCACCAAAGTACCTCACAAAAAACGAATAACATGCCAGTAAACGTTTTAAACATGCACTTTAAAAGTTAGGTAGTGTTATTAATAAGCCTGCTACCAGTCGCTTCTACTGCAGTTAAGGCTCATACATTACTTCAGTATTAACAGTATTTTCTTAGTCAAATTCCATTCCTTAGAAAATTACTTATTGTACATACATTCATCAGCCTGATACCAGTCGCTACTGCATTTAAGGCTGTACTTACATTACATCGGTATCAGCAGTATTTTCTTAGTCAATTCCATTCCTTAGAAAAATAATTTACTGTACATACCTTGTTTGCAGGATTCCCCACACGCTATTCCTTTCTGAAAGTTACCCCACTCCTCAGAATGTGCGAGAACAGCCAGTGGATCTTAGTTACTTCTGCTAAGATCATAGAAAACGCAGGCAGATTCTTCTTCCAAATACTGCCTGAAAACAAACAGCACACTCTGGTGCCATTTAAAATAACAAACTTTTGATTGAAGAAATAAACTAAGTATAAAAAACACCACAGACCTCTCACAATGTCCTATCTAGTTGAGTTGCAAGAGAATGACTGGATATGACATGTGAGGGGAGGAGCTATATAGCAGCTCTGCTTGGGTGATCCTCTTGCAACTTCCTGTTGGGAAGGGAATATATCCCATAAGTAATGGATGACCCGTGGACTGAATACACTTAACAAGAGAAAAAAACAATTAACCCCTTAATGGCAAAACCGGATTGAAAAAAAACGACAAAACCGGTAAAAAAAAGACTTTCAGCACCTTGCCACAGCTCTGCTGTGGCGCCTACCTGCCCTTCAGAACGATTTGTGGGGAAAAAAAAACTCCTTTACAGCCCTCAAACACAGCAGGAACCTCTAGAAAAGCAGTTGGATGACTCTTAAGGAAAAGAAACTGCGCAACTGAGGCGCGAAAATAGGCCCCTCCCACCTCACTCGATGTTTTGAGGCCTATTAGAAAAACACCTGAGTGTCTCTTAATTAACTATGTGGGTTAAAAAAAACTAACATAAGCCACAATGACCCCTTTAGTCCCTTCAAAAAACGTTATAATTGCATCATTTACTGAACAAACAAAAAACGTTTTTCCTAACAGTGTCACCAGTAAAAAATGAGCCCTTCAAGTAAGCTGAAATTCCTATTCCAAGTGTCTGAAAACAGCTTACCCTTTCCCCATGGGGATATTGCCAGCCTTTTCTAGAATAAACACAGTCTGTCTAGAAAAACATAGACTGAACATACCTCATATGCAGCATAGCATGCAAACCGTTCTCCCAACTGAAGTTTTCCTGTACTCTTCAGGCTTTGTGAGAACAGCAGTGGATCTTAGTTACAAAGTGCTAAGATCATAATCCTCCTTGCAGAAATCTTCATCTCTTTTTTTGCCAAAGAGTAAATAGTACACACTGGCACCATTTAAAAAAAACAAACTTTTGCTTGAGAAATAAAAAAACTAACATTTTTGTCACCACACTCGCTCTGCACTTCCTAGTTACTTAGAGTAGGCAAAGAGAATGACTGGGGGTGGAGCTAAGGGGGGAGCTATATAGGCTGCTCTGCTGTGGGTGCTCTCTTTGCCACTTCCTGTAGGGGAGGAGAATATCCCACAAGTAAGGATGAATCCGTGGACTCGATACATCTTACAAGAGAAATATCCATCACCGGTTGTTACGCCCGTTGACGAAGGTGCAGGCTAGTACAGCACTAGTCGTCATAGGTGACAGTGGGCGGGGTTATAAATCACATACCCTCACGGTTTTTAAACCACAGAGATTAATCACTGTTTAAAACCGCATTCGCGATTAATCGTGCAGCCCTAGTCCCAAGACTATAGATATATATTTTTCATATATATTAAAGTAATAACTTAAAGTGAAAGTCAATTCTAGCATTTTTGAAACGCTAGGATTGACTTTTGAAACAAATGAAGGGGACTTACTTCATGTAGAAAGCTCCTTTGTTTCAATCAATCTCCGTTCTTAGCTGCTACAGCAGCCCACGGCAAAAAAATATTTTGTTAAGAGGTGACGTTTGCACCTCTTAGCCAATAGCCGTATAGTAAATCCGGCTCCCAAGGGCGCCAAACCAGATTTGCCACACGGCTATTGGCTAATAGATGAAAACGTCACCTCTTAAGCCTAACAGCGTTCTGCCGAGGGCTGCCTGAGCAGCTAAGAACGGCGACCGCTTGAAACAAATAAAGCTTTCTACATGAAGTATCTTTTTTTTTTTCCAATAGTCAATCCTAGCGTTTCAAAAATGCTAGGATTGACTTTACTTTAAGAGGCTTATAAGAGGCTTATAAGAGTGCCAAATAATAAAAAAAAAAAAGTACTTACCAATAGGCATCCTACTACTGGAGGAAACCAGTAGGAAGCCAAAACCATTGCTGAAACATAACAGTAGAGGATCAGAAATAGGAGTATATCGAGGACCCAACAAGAAGAGGCAAAGGACAAGTCCCTGCAACACCTGTGGAAGTATTGTTACCAATTCCTAACAGGTAAAAAATATGCCACTACCCATACCTCCATCAACAACTGCACTCTGAGGGGAAATGGAACTTAAACTGAGAACCCCTCTCACTGAAGAATCAAATGCACATCTTCATTCTTCACATTTCTCCAGGGAGCTCTTGGGGTTTGGGAATCTTTGCCTCCTCCAAGTGGCAGGGAAGAGTAATTCCCAGGAGTAATGGATTGTGTACTCCCACCAACTGTATGAAATAAATTAAAGGGACAGTTTACTCAAAAACTTTTTCCCCTTTAACTTGTTCCCAATGATCCACTTTACCTGCTGGAGTGTATTAATCGTTTATAAGTATTTCCTTTACCCTTATATTGGTATCTGAAATAGTTGACTTAGCCTGTAGTATCCCCGTCTATTCTGCATGTTTCTGACCCAAGGTCCAAGCTAAAGATAAGCTAAGCTGCGTAAACACAACCAACAGAAGAAATGACACTCCCAGTGGGGTATAGAAGATATAAGGTAAAACAATTTTAATTTCCATTGTTCTCTTCAAATATTTGTCTTTGGACAGATATAAGATAAAGAAGCATGTATATGTACACAATGTGATAAAGTAATGAGATCTGACTATACCTACAAGCTCAACCCATTTTATTAGGTTGCGGCTTCAAAACACAAAATCAGCTATTTAATATACACAAATAAACCTTAAAAAGCAAATTCTCATACATTTTATACTCTACAGTTGATAATAAAAGTAATTGGATTGACAATTTTACAGTATACTGTCCCTTCACGATCTCCTTATTTTATCACTGTCTGTACACACAAATGTTTCCTTATCTTATCTCAGCTGTATACCTATGCTAAGTATTGGATATAATAAAGCTTTGTTAAGTATAGAAACTTTATAATATAGATAGGGATACCACAGGCAAAATCAGCTATTTCAAACGCTTAAATAAAGGTGAATTGTCCATTTGTAACCAATTTAATACAGTCCAGCAGGTAAAATGGATAAATGTAAACAAATTAAAAGGGAGACACTGCCCACTGTCCCATTAACCTCCAATTCTTTTACTACACTTCCCCCTTTTCCATATCATTTTCTAGGCTTATAACCGTAATCATCATCATTATTTGGAAGAAGTCTAGTTTTAAAAACTAAATATAAATGTTACTCACCTTTTTGAAAATTTTTCCGTTAGGCTGCACCTCATCTTCCTCTATTATCACTTCCCTAGTTCCAAGACAGTTTTTGTCTTTAAACTTGTCTGTAGCATATTTAAAAACCTTATCCAGCGTATCACAACCAGGGTAAAGAGAGGAGGCCAGGGTGTTGAAGCTGTCCACGGATCGGTAAGGGTTTCCTGGATTGTCTTTCAAAGGTTTAGCTTTTACCCGATTTGCAAGGCTCTGCCTCTCTCTTGCACCTGAGAGTAAGAACCAGGGAACAAATGAAATAATGCCATAAAGCCACATCAGGAAATGCAGGATGTTGCGAAGGACTGGATTAATATCTTCCCTTATCTCCATTTTAGAAGATGTGGGGGAATGCCACAAGAAGAAAACCGTTCACTGAGAGAAGATGGATAGACCTGGAGGAAAACAACATTTTAAAAAAATGGTTACACGAGCAAAATCACTATTTAAATGAGACTTTAAAGCCATAATAAAAAGGGAGTACACATAGCCTTACTTTACAAATTGCAAACTGGCTATCAATAGTTTTGTTTTTTTTCAAATATTTTCACTGCTTGTGGAATTTACGCTTTGGTTATGATAGTTTACATAAATCCATTAAATGCCTATTTAACATAAGGTAAACATTGGATTATGTCCCTCAATGATTTAATCAATCAAAAGCACACTCAATTCATTCCAGTAGTCCTCAGGATCCATAAAACACAGTAAAACTGCCATAAAAAAAAAAAAGACACTGCAAAAATACTTTTGAGCAAAAACGACATACATTTTAGCCAATCAGTGCTGACTCCTAGGTAACTACACGGGTGTGAGCACAATTTTATCTATATGTCACACGTGAACCAACACCCTCTAGCTGTGAAAAACTGTCAAATTTTATTCAGATAAGAGGCAGCCTTTAAGGGCTTAGAAATTAGTTGAAAGCTAAACCTAAGTAGTCTTATATGCTAAGAATATCAAGAGAACAAAGCAAATGATGATAAAAATACATTGGAAAGTTGTTTAAAATTGCATGCCCTATCTGAAAATGTAATTCTGACTAGACTGTCCCTTTAAGTTGGACAAGCCTACTCTCAAAATTTGTTTTATTTACCAGCATGCTCAGATATTGTATGTCCTCCATGCTATTTTCAAAGAAACAGCAAAATTCTGCCAACCACCACTACATGACAAATAGAATTGTCTGCCCTTTCCGTCATTGCATGCAGAGTTAAAAGGAAAATAAACAAATCACACTGTGGTTTCCTGCCAGATATTGATGGGGTATAAAGAAGGAACGTTCTTTAAAAAAGAGAAATCAGAATGTAATATAATGACCTAAAGAAAACACTTAAAGACTCTACATCATCAGCAAGAAGCAATGGCTAACTGGGCCAGGAAACAAAGACCTGAACATTCCTACATGTATGTGTGTGTGGGTGGGTGGTAATATGCAGTGCAAGTGTACTGTGTCTTTAATGTGTAGCAGACTTTCTTACTGTAAGCTGTATAGCTTTCAAGAATCTACTTTCAAGATATTATTATGGTCTCCTCAGAGAAGTAGATTTTAGTTCTCTAGCAAAAGCGGGTATAGAAAATATCAAGTGACTTGTGCAATGTTTGAGAGTGAAAATTGTATACTTTTTTTAAAGGCACATTCAAACGCAAAAAAAGAACTACTCAGTGCATGTAATTGAATTACTGACACTATCATATTGTGCATTATCCTTGCAAAGTCGTTAAACACATAGGTAAAGCCATATTTGCTGCCCATCACTGGCTGTGTCCTGCTTAGGAGCTGTAACATGTGACTGACATTCCTGGCTGGTTAATTAGCCTTATAATGTTTGACGCTCCCGAGTGGCACTTAACCCCTTTAAGGACAATAAAACAAAAGTTAACTAGGATTGGTAATACCAAAACTACCCACACTAAAGCAAAAATGGCATGCTCTAAATTTGTTAGACTGTACCTTAAACACAAACTGTTTTTTTTTACATTGTTTAAAGCCTGAAATCCATGGTTTTCATTAGTAAGTGCAAGAAGAAAGTCTAGAACAATGTATTATATATTTCATAGTTTCATTAGTGAATTTGGTGTTCGTAACCGTTCCTTAATATAGAATTAATGCTGCAGAGCTTTAGAAATTACCTGAGTATGAAATAATATCAACCGTTAATAATGAAGGTCACATTTTGTATGGAGCACTGGCTAATTAAAAGGATTTGTACATCTGTCAGTCTATAAAGTGCACTGCTGACACATTATGTGTAAGCTTTTTGATAAGCAAATCGAGCACTTTGGAGACTACATGAGCAAGAATCCATGCTGCTAGATATGGCACAGGTGTCGTTACCAACAGAAAAATATATAAAAAGGTACAATCTCAAATATAACCCACCAAGAGAAGACCAAGGTGGGGGGTGTAAATTTCTATTTTTTTCATTTATTTTAAATGTGTATAAAGACCAGCACTCACTTCGTAAAAACAGAATATTATTCAGCAAATAAGTTCTACAAGCCAAATGAGAAAAAGGTTAAAAAAAAAAAAAAATAACTTAAAGGGACATGAAACCCAGTTTTGTTCTTTTATGATTTAGAAAGAGTGTGCCATTTTAAACAACTTTATAATTTACTTCTATTATCTAATTTGTTTCATTCTCTTGATATCACTTGCTGAAGATGAAAACCTAGATAGGCTCAGTAGCTGCTGATTGGTGGCTGCACATAGATGCCTTGTGCAATTGGCTAACTCATGTGCATTGTTATTTCTTCAACAAAGGATAACTAAACAATGAAGCAAATTAGATAATAGAAGTAAATTGGAATGTTATTTTAAAATTGTATTCTCTACCTGAATCATGAAAGAAAAATGTTGGGTTTAGTGTCCCTTTAATAACAATAAAAACCAATAAAATATTTTACTCCCCATCCAAACAAAATCCTAAACATCAGAATCTTAATCTCAAAAAGATGAGGGACCTGGGCACTGAAGACTGAAAAACAAATATTATAATCGCATATCAACATCAAATTACACCAATCTAAGGAGCGTCTCCGCTCCCTGTCCTTTCTCCTTAGATTGGTGCGATTAGATTGAGATTCTCATGGTATTTAGGATTTTGTTTGGATGAGGAGTGGATTATTTTATGCTTTAATCGTTGACTTCATTTTTAAAAAGATTTTATTCTAATATTAAAACGTTTTAACCCTTGACTCTTTTGGCTCATGATAGAACTTATTTCCTGAATAATATTCGATTTGTTTACAAAGTGAGTGCTAGACAAGTGTTTCCCCCCCCCCCCCATTTATAGTAGTTACCAACTGATCTCAGTGCAAATCTTAAGGACAGTCTGTACAATGAAAAACAAACTCTCTTGAATACTGTAAACATTACCATGACTGGTACTACAACATCCTTCCTTTGTTTAGCATAAGCAGGAGGTAAAGGGATGTCTCCCATCATCTTGCTGAACACCACCTAGGTAAATTACTTCCCATGTTGTGTAACTGAAATAAGAAACCGCTCCCAAAAAAAAAAAATTACTGTATCAGATAACACACACACACCTTGTGCGTCAGACATGCCCTGCTCCCACATGCATGCTTAGCAAACGTACAAACTGTCAATTTGCTGGAGGGGAAAAAGGCTTGTAAAAGGTTTCTGGCTCTCATAAAATGTATACACTGTAGAATGTACCTCTCTCTGAGCAGGTCCTTAAAGATGCTTAAAAAACTAAATTTATGCTTACCTTATAACTTTATTTCCAGATATGATGAGTCCACGGGATCATCAATTACTGTTATTATCGGTTATTTGTAGAGCGCCAACAGATTCCGCAGCGCTATGGGAATATCAGGAGGAGGAAAAGAACAACACAGCAAAGCTGTTAAGTATCACTTCCCTTCCCACAATCACCAGTCATTCGACCGAAAGGAAAAAGGAGAGAAAGGAAATAACACAAGGTGTAAAGGTGCCTGAGGTTTAAATAAAAATAAATTAAAATAATTAGCGGACACAAACTGTGGACTCACCATATCTGGAAATAAATAAATTTATCCGGTAAGCATACATTTTTATTTATTTTCTAAGATATGGTGAGTCCACAGGATCATCAATTACTTTTGGAAATCAATACCCAAGACAGAGGACACAGATGATTAGGGAGAGACAAGACAAGGAACCTAAACAGAAGGCACTACTGCTTGAAGAACCTTTCTTCCAAAAGAAGCCTCAGCCGAGGCAAAAGTATTAAATTTATAAAATTTGGAAAAAGTAGGCAAAAAGGACCAAGTCACAGCCTTGCTAATCTGTCGCTTGATGTAGAACTATCCTCTGAGATAGGGTTGCATAATCCCTGTTCTACTGATTGAGCATACATAACTGTAGAGCTCTCAAATGGAATCGGGCAAAGGGAACTATGTCCATGGAAGCCACCATTAGACCAATAACTCCATACATTGGGCCACTGATGGCCGTACAGCAGACTGAAGAGATAGGCAAGAGCTAAGAATCTTGGCTCTTCTGATTTACGTAAGAAAGATTTTCATTGATAGGTAATCTATAATGGTCCCTAAGAAGACCACCCTTGTAGCCGGAACAAGGGAACTTTTTTCCAAATTCACCTTCCATCCGTGGGAACGAACAAAAAAAAAAACAAGATCTCTGTGTGAGATTTTGCTAGTTGAAAAGATGGCGCCTGAACCAGAATGTCATCCAGATAAGGTGCCACTGTAACTCCCCGAGATCAAATAACTGCCAGCAGATCTCCCAGAACCTTTGAAAAAATACCCACGCCTGACGGGCCCTGGTTAAAAGAACACGGACAAGATCTTCCTGGAAGATGGAATTACGCCAATGCCATAGATATGGCCATGTGGAACTGTGCACTAACCTCTGGAGGAAACCCTCCATGCTGACTTAGATTCAGCTGCGGGTTACTTAGATTGCTTCCCCTTGTTCCAAGACTGGCTGGGTTTCCAAGAAGGCTTGGACTGTTCCTGCTTGGTAGAGGAGGGGAAAGACTTACCTCTGAAGTTACGAAAGTAACGAAAATTACTCCGACGTCCTTTTGATTTATTCTTTCTATCTTGAGGCAGAAAGGATCCTTTACCAACCGTGATATCTGAACTAATTTCGGTGAAACCCGGTCCAAACAAGGTCTTTCCCTTGTAAGGAATTGCCAAAAGCTTAGATTTAGAAAAAAAAACATCTGCTGACCAAGATTTCAGCCATAGTGCCCTCCGTGCCAAAATTGAGAAACCAGATATTTTGGCCCCCAACTTAATGGCAAAGAAGCATCAGTGATAAAGGAATTGGCTAACTTAAGAGCTTTATCCTGAATGGACTTCCTGTTGGAGGCGGGGCATGCAGGTAACTGCAGGTAGCTGCAGGTGCTGAGGACGCTCCGTGCCTCTGAGAGAGGCCTAAATCTAACACCAACACATGCATTGGTTTCCCTTGGCCACACTCAGGCTTGGGAACATGGATTCCGTTCCAGCATGGGAAGTTAAAATTGCAGCCTAGAGGTGCACGGTGGCTGGTGCACGCCATTTCTACAGGGACTCCTAAGTACCGACTCAGTTCCTTCCTGGACAAGCCCTCTGATACACATGAGTGTATAGCAATGACCGTCAGTTGCTCTACTCACTATACCCGGCATTAAAGTGGTATTTAAGAAAGAGGCTCTGAGATGTACTTGCACAAGAACTATACCACAGACAAGATAAATACACGCTGGTATATAAGTTACAGAGTAGTGACTCTGACACTTACCTGGTTGAAGTGTTGATATACCTAGCGGCAGCCCTTTCTGCCCCTGCACGGTCTGTGATTGGAGTTTCGGGGGGCTTGCGCGGCATTGCCGTGCCCGGTGGTCCTGGTTCTGGAGGAGTCAGTCTCTCTTTGTTGGGCCGTGAGTGGAGTGGAGGCTCCGCGGTTCTTACCGCAAGGAAGTTTGGGCGCCTCGGACAGCAAACAGCTGAAGTGATCCCGCCCCCCCCCCAGCGCGAAGTATCGCGGACGAAGTTACACATTGCTCCTGACTGTGGCTTGCACAGGTCATCCAGCGTCGACGACGTGTACTCTTGAGGTACTCGCACAGAGAAGAAGTGTCTACGGTGGCTGATCGGATGACTGCTTTCTGCGCTGTAGGCGCATTGTTATGCTGTATAGCAGTTCCTCCACCTTGGTTGCAGCTTGGAGCCCTCCGGCCACAGTACGCCACAGCTTGGGAGGATCGAACAAGCTGATAAGGTACTTTTGTTGAGGCTGTGGGTATCGTCAGTAAGGCTCCATACTCTGGTCTCATTATGTACGCTGGTCCGGATATCTAAAAACTTCCTTTACCGCACTTGTTCAGTTGGTTCTAGTGCACTTAACCTCCCTATTTTGTACACAGCGTTCTGGACTTTCTCTGCCGAACCCATTGAGCCAATTATTAACTCAAGCTGACTGGGTAAACTTAATGTGAACGCAGCAAAGACATTGATATGAAATAGCATTTGAATGAAACAAGCTCAAGGCTGATCCATATTTTGAGAGAAATACTATTTACTATACATGGAGAGCTCATTTATGTACATCCTGTATTAGCATAGAAATCTCTTTAGTTCTTAGCCTGCTGTATCTCGGTAGGTGGGGTATTGAGCTAAATAAGGTTAATGTTGAGATTTACTGTGAGAGTTTCATTATTCTTCTTGTGCTGATAATCTATCTATGTATACCCTGTATTATTATTATAGAACGCCCTGCTGCTTGTGGCTGCTCTATTCCTGAATGTAAGATGGTGGGACATAATATATGCATAGAGATATGGTTACAGCAGGTCACTAGATACTAAAACATAAGTGACTTTAACAGCTAGAAAGTATTTTTGGATGAGCAGTATCTGAAAAAGCTTGTCTGAGTTGAGATTTATACCTTGGAGACAGATAAACATAGAGTAGGAATGATATTAAAATTTGCCATGGCAAACTTAAATATTTAGTCCCCCCAAGGTATGTTTTTCTGGAATTAATAGTACTAATTATTAGGATATCGAATTGTAATTTTTGATTTAAGTTTATAAAAATATATTAGGGTAGGAATATATACACAAATCTCCCTGGTTAATTTTCACTGTGGTGCTTTATGTTAAGAAGCTGATTACTTACACCGACACCTATTCACTTACGCTAATATTTGTAGATTCTCCTATATAGTGGCATACACTAGAAATGGTTTAGAAGGAATAATTCTTGCACACTTTAGATAGAAATAAAAACTAGAGATTTTGAGAAATAGAATTGACACTTGAATAAAAAACATTCTATCACTTTTAGAAGAATACTCTGTCTCAAACACATCAAAAAATTAGTACTCTCCCCCCCTTTTTTTTTTTTTTTTTTTTTTTTTTTTTGTGTGTACTTCTCACTCTGTTAAGCCCCCTAGTTAATAGACAGTACTATACAGACAAATTTTAGTGAGGCTTTGTCCATGGATAAATTTATGCAGCAAAGAAGTTCTCCTTCCAATATGCCCCCCAAATCCAGAGATAAGAAGGGGAGCAGCAGGAACTTGGATTCTGGCTCGGTTTCCCCATCGGAAAAAAGTGTCTCTAATCCGTCTCCTAACAACTTGTTAGAATTTGCTGCTGAAGTAGCCAAAATCCTGACACCCCAATTTGACATGATCAAACAGGAGATCAGAAATGAGATATCAAACCTCACTTTGGAGGTTAGACAGTTTTCAACTAGACTAGACGAAATGGAGAATCGGATCTCAGATCTAGAAGATAGATTTAATATTATGGATCCTGTAATAGATACTCACAGCAAAACTATCACTTCATTGCAAGCCAAGATCGAGGACCTTGAGGATCGATCGAGGCGCAATAACCTTAAAGTGATTGGCTTGCCTGAGTCTACTGAATTTCAAGACTTAATGAATTTTGTTACCATTACGTTACCACAGGCCCTACAGATCCCAGCTCCTGCTGCTCCCTTTCTTGTTGAAAGGGTACATAGGATAGGGCAACGACGTGAACACAGTGAGACATCTAGACCAAGGCCAGTAATCTTTAAATTTGTCAACTTCCAGGACAAACTTTTATATCTTAAACATTATAGGAAATATAGCCCTCTCTCTGTAGGCTCACATAAACTATTACTGTTTCAAGACTTCTCTTCGGAAACATTAACCAAGCGAAGAGATATGTCTTTTTTTTATGGGAGATTGCAGAAAGAGAACTACAACATCAGGCTGATCTATCCAGCTAAGCTAATTGTACAGAAAGATGGAAGTACACACACACTCAATAATGTTATGGAGGCGGAGGCTTTTTGCAGAGAGGTAGGGGTACCATGAATATGTTTTTAGGGTATCAGGAAGAGGTTCCTTGATCACAGATTCAGAATATGTTGTTACTTAGATAAATAGAAATGAGTAGTATGGTCTTTGAATTGAGGACTATGATAATGCTAGAAATGGTGTTCTTTTTGGTGTTTTGGTGGGTCTTGTGGGGTTCTGTGGTGTGTGTGTGTTTTTTTTTTTTTTTTTTTTTTTTTTTTCTTCTTTTGTGTTTTTTAAAAGATGGCACTACATACACTCCGAACAATGTTATGGAAGCTGAAGCTTTCTGTAGAGAATCAGGGGTACCTTAGCCTATGTATTGTTGTTTAGGTAATTTTTTTTTCTTTTTTTTTTTTTTTTTTTTTTTTTTTTTTTCTCCCCTTCCTCCGCTTTTTCTTTTTTATCTTCTCCCGTCTCTCTCATTGTCTCTCCAGTCCCCTTTCCCCTTTTTACATCTAAGGGTCTGCCACCCTCTCCTTCGGGCGTATTTCCTGACTACCGAGATTGTATATATAATGAGTTCATTTGGTTATGCATCTACGGATTAGAGACAAATAATTTCCCTGATTAATAAGTTTAATTTACTATCATGGAATATTGGTGGTATTAACTCCCCAATTAAAAGGAAAACTATAATAAAACACCTGGGCAAATTTAACCCTGATATAGTTTTCCTACAGGAGCTCCATCTTAAGGCTCTTGAAATACCTAAATTGAAAGCAAAGTGGGTGGGAGAAGTTCTGGCGGCCCCTTTCACATCTAGGAAGAGGGGAGTGGCCATTTTAGTAAATCGGAAGCTGGAATATCAGGTAATTAATACTATAATCGATCCTGAGGGCAGATTTTTAATCGCGGAACTGGAAATTAAACGTATAAAATACATACTGTGCAATATATATGGTCCCAATCAAAGTGACCATAAATTTTGGTCTACACTCTCAGTCAAACTACATAACTATATTGGGTCAAATCTAATTATCGGGGGAGACCTAAATTTAATGGCAGACCCTCTGCTAGATAGCTCAAATAAAAAGGCCCTAAAAAATAGGGACCGGAAAGCTCGGACCTTTCAGAAATTCTGCAGTCAGCTGGGACTGGTGGACATATGGCGGGTCCAGAACCCGGACGCTCGAGATTACTCTTGTGTATCTCAAGTCCAACAGTCTTTCTCAAGGATCGATTATTTTTTAATTTCTGAATCCCTGCTTAACTGGAATTGGGTGTCCAGTATTGGAGACATCGTCATTTCCGATCACGCTGTGATAGGGTTGAGATGTGATACAAATGGCGGACATCGAGATAAGAACCACATATATTTCCCTAAATACCTGAGCAATAATATCAAGTTTCAGAACCAATTACGTTTAAAATGGGACGAATACTATAATAACAATCACAGCTATATAGATAAGATCGAAGTGTTCTGGGAGGCCTCCAAGGCCGTGTTACGAGGGGAAATTAAATCTTACTCCCTACATCTGAAAAAAAATTGGACCCTAATAACTAGACAACTTGCTAATCGGGTTAAGAACGCATATAGGGCTTATATTATAAACCACACTAAAGCTTATTGGGATGCATATGTGACTGCTAAAATGCTCCGGGATACGCATATTAAGCAAAGTAGCGTTCAGGAAGAAATGAGAATGAGAGCAATATACGGTGGCTTTACGGGCAGATCGGCGAAATTTCTGGCTAGAACCACTAAATCTTCTCCCAGACATCCAATATCGGCTATTAAACAGGGAGATATGAGATATACCAAACATACTGATATTGAAAAAGTATTCTTTGACTTTTTTCAAGATCTATACAAAAGAGAGCCTACTAACCCCGATAAGAGATTGGCATTCTGGGAAAAGATCGAGATTCCAAGGTTATCTTCTGATGCCAGAGACACGATTAATGCCTCTATTACTGAGGAGGAAATCACAATAGCAATTAAGAACGCGAAAACTAATAAAGCGGCTGGACCTGATGCCCTCCCCATCGAGTACTATAGGATTTTACAGATACAGGTGACCCCAATACTGAATAAGCTATTTAATTTTTATTTTTCAGAAAACACTAATTGTTCTCCATCTTTTACAACCGCAAATATCTCATTAATTCTAAAAAAAGGTAAAGATCCGGAATTACCTAGCTCCTATAGACCGATCTCAGTCCTAAACACCGACTATAAGTTGCTGGCATCTATAATAGCCTCCCGATTAAAACCATACATGGGTGACTTAATCCACGAGAACCAATCGGGTTTTATGTCGGGCCGGAATCCTGTAAGAAACACAAGGAAACTATTAATCCTGATCGAATCCTTCTGGATCAAATATAAGTCTTTACGAGTAAGGGAAACGGAAGATAAGGCTATCTTAACGATCGACGCGGAGAAAGCATTCGATCGCGTTGACTGGGTCCATCTGTTCTCCGCGTTGGATCGGTTCGGATTTCCTGAATATTTTATTAATTATATTCAACTAATCTATAGTACCCCTTCCTCGGCGATCATCATAAATAATACATCTACCCAACGCTTTGAGCTTTCCAGAGGGACTAGACAAGGATGCCCTCTTTCCCCTTTTTTATTCAATCTGAGTATAGAACCTCTTGCTATTAGATTAAGACAAGAACTAGATGGGATTCTCATGGCAGATGAAAAGCTAGTGTTGCTCCTGTATGCGGATGATCTCTTAATATTTCTTTCTAATCTTAAGGTCACTATACCCATCTTCCAAATGATTATCCAAGAATTTGGGGAGATCTCTGGATTTAAGATAAATATCTCAAAGTCAGAATTAATGTGGGTATATAGAAACCCTCCTTATTATTGTAATCATCTCTTCCTTGAGGTCTCCCAGATTACTTATCTTGGTCTTTGTCTATCCAGAAATCCAGAAGAGTGGTACAAAATAAATTATAGACCATGTCTAGATTTCTGCAGAAAGAAGTTAGTGGAGTGGACCCCGTTACCTATATCATTAACGGCGCGCGTAACCTTAATTAAATCTGTCCTCTTTCCAAAACTTTTTTATATTATGCAGAATATCCCGTGTTTTCTACATAAGAAAGATATTATCATGTATAATAGGGCATGTTCTCAATTCTTATGGAATGGTAAGAGACCACGCATTGCGCCCCATAGACTTATGAATTCTAAGCTTTCAGCCGGCCTCGCTCTCCCTAATATTCAATCATATAATCTGGCTACCTTAGCCAGATTTGCTCTAGACTGGCTAACTGGGAAAGACCAAATTTCCTTGGTTACCTGGGAAAACCAAGTGGTGGCCCCGTTCAATTTGAAGGCACTTTTACACTGTCCCCTCACCTCCTTGCCCTCCAATATATTCTATATGACCACCTTTAAGAACGTCCTGGTGGCCTGGCAGAGGCTTTGTGTGGAAAACGATTGCTCCCCCCATATATCACAATATTTATCTATATGTGGTAATCCTGAGTTCGGGCCGGGCTTAAACAACCAGATATTCAAAGCTTGGGCGTCAAAGGGTCTTCAAAATATTTGGCAACTACTAGGTACAGATGGATACCCACGACTGTTTGAGGATATTGCAACACAATACGAGCTACAGCCACGCGAATTCTATGCTTATCTCCAAGTTAGACATTATCTGCAGGAGCTAAGCTCAAAATACGGGAATAATTGGTCACGGGGCGAGCTACAGGCCAGGATCTCCCTGTATGCGGCAGGAATCTATACAATTTCTCCACTATATCTTCTCACAAACCAGAAAACGTCAAAGACACAGGTAACTGAGATGGTGGCAATGTGGGACACATATTTCCCAGATATAGATGAACAGACCATTATAGGGAGTTTCCAAATAATTCAGCAAAGCTGGGTACCGACTTCGTGGAGAGAGTCGCAGATAAAAATTGCTCTTAAAAGATATCTTACTCCTGCTGTTCTCTCCAAATGGTATAAATCAAGAGTCCTCTGTCCTAGATGTTCCTCATTAAGTGCAGATCTATTCCACTGTCTCTGGAGTTGCCCCAAAATCCATCAATACTGGAAGAAAATATCCTACTGGATGACAGCAATTTTGAAATTAGATCATAAAGTATCTCCAATGGATGTTTTCTTTTTGGTGAAATTTCAGGGAATAACCAAGAATTACAACTTGATAAATACGATAATCCTAACAGCTCGGAATCTTATTTTTAAACAGTGGAAAGCTTCTTCTGCACCTACTATGAAACAATTTAAAAGTGCTATGGTTAACCATTTCACAACAGAGCAATTCAATATTCCCTATCCACAAGATAAATATCTGCCTACATTCTTCAAAAAATGGGAAACACTTGTGAGATCTTGTCCTCTCGCACTTCAGAAAAAGTTAATTAAACCTCTCAGAGACTCGGAGTATGTTATGGTAAACATTTTAGCTGGCCATTTCCCTAGAGATTGGGCGTCAGATTCTGGGTCAGGGGATTAGATGGGACGGGAGACGAGAGAGCTGCAGATTTCCTTTTTTTTTTTTTTTTTTTTTTTTTTTTTTTTTTTGTTTGGTATGTGTGATGTGTGAATGCCTGGGAGTGATATTAATTATTAAAAGAAGTAAAGATGAAAAATGATCACAAATTTGCACAAGTGTAGTATGTTTTTTTTAGATTTTTATACACATAGGATAAACTCTGGTAAACTCTGGTTGATTGTCTAAATTTTGGATTATCTTTATTATGTAAATCACTATAGTAAGGGGATTTGTTGACCCTTACCTTGACACGGACTGTTAATGTTTAAACTGTATATGGAATATTTTACCCATTGTGATGTATTTTTTACATTGATTATTGTAATATATTATCTTTACTATAAAATAAAAGTTTAAAAAAAAAAAAAAGAGCTTTATCCTATATTTCCTCCAAAAGAGTCTCTGCTTGGAGGGACTCAGACAAAGCGTCAAACCAATATGCTGCCGCACTTGTCACTGTAGCAATACACACCGCCGGTTACCACTGTAAACCGAGATGAATATACATCTTCTTTAAGGAAGCCTCCAGCTTCTTGTCCATAGAGTCCTTGAAAGAGCAACTATCCTCAATAGGAATAGTGGTCCTCTTGGCCAATGTAGAGATCGCACCTGCCACGACTCCTTAATGGAGTCAGCCACCAGGAACTTCTTCCTAAAGACTGGGGAGGGAGAAAAAGGAATTCCAGGTCTTTCCCATTCCTGGGCAAAAATCTCCGTAGAAGGGTCTGGCACTGGAAACACCTCCCCAGGGGAGGAAACATAAAAGTATATATGTAATTTTCTAGATTTCCTAGGGTTGACGACAGGAGTATCGCAGTCGTCCAAAGTAGCCAAAATCTTCTTTAACAAAACACAAAGGTGTTCAAGCTTGAATCTGAAGGAAACCACTTCAGCATCAGAAGAAGGGATTATACTATCCGAATCTGAGATTTCGCCCTCAGGATGCTACAGAAGTATCCTCCTCTTCCGACTTATGTGAAAGAGAAACTTGGTTAGCCTGTACCGGTTTAGAAACCTTACTATACGATTCTCAAATTTTCCTCTTACGTCTCCCCTGAAGCATGGGGATAGCAGCTAGCGCCTCAGATACTGCCGAGAATACCTGGGCAGCAAATTTCAGCCTTCAAATACACTCTTTCAGGAGATTTTGAGGAACCACAGGGCACTGCGGTGTGACGACAATAAAGTTTGTGACACTTAACGCAAAGGCTGTGGCACTGCCTGAACAGCATCAACCTGAGAGAATGGTGGCTCAGCAACAAAATTTATTTCTTTGTACAATAAAGTTCTTTCAACACAAGAACAAAAAGGAGGTACAACTTGGGTATCCAAGCAAAGTTTGCACTCTATAGAAGGCATAGACTCTTGGTCCATATTGCAAGAAAATTTCACATCCAAAAAAAAAAAATCTTAAAGTGACAGTATAAAATTATACATACATACATACATACATACACTACAACTGGAAGCACGTTGGATATTCAATCTTAACACGGTTACCCCCCGTGGACTAAACACAAACATTGACTTTGGCTGCTGCTATAAGAACAGATGAATTTTTTCATCTGTGTCTGTTATATGATGTGTCTTTTTCTTACTCCCCTTCTAACAATGTGGCCGGTATTGGTCCCTTTGCATAGTTGATATGTATTAAGTAATACACACTATGTTCTTGCATCTATCGTTTTGATATGCTGGGGTGTCATCTATTTCTGTGGGTCTGTCACCTTGATACCTCTGAGTATAGAGGGTGCTACCTGCGCTTCTAGATTTATATTAATTTGTTTAATTGAGCCCCTGTAACTATGTTCTCCTTATTTACACTTTTATTGTTTTGGGTGCTTATGGTTTCGGCCATATTGGCCCCTGTCAGTATTCGCCGCTTGTGGTACCACCCACATTTCACGTGTTTGCTTGCATTACTCAGTGATGCGCTTTGCTCGTTGTCTCATTTGTCTATGCATGACATGCTTGGGGTGGAGCTGGCTGACCCGTTTCCAGGTGATGCATCTTTTCATGTGAGGGCTGAAACGTTTGGATATTTACACATTAAACGGATTATAAATTCCTGCTGTGTGAAGTTTTTGCTGGATACGGAACCTATCCATTTGGATCCTTCACCACTTGCTACTATATCTCTATATCTCTATATCTCTATACATAATATATATATATATATATATATATATATATATATATCCACATATATACATAATATATATATATATATATATATATATATATATATATCCACATATATACATAATATATATATATATACATACACATATATACATAATATATACATAATATATACATACACATATATACATAATATATATATACACATATATACATAATATATATATACAGATATATACATAATATATATATACACATATACATAATATATATATACAGATATACACATAATATATATATACACATATACATAATATATTTATATATATATATTTATATATATATATATATATATATATATATATATATATATATATATATATACACACACACATATATACATAATATATATATATATATATATATATATATATATATATATATATATATATACACATATATACATAAAATATATATATATACATACACACACACACACATATACACAAAATATATACATAAATATATACATAATATACATATACATATATACATATATATATATATATATATATATATATATATATATATATATCATCAATGGATTGTAGATAAGAGCTAGGAAAGGGAGGGCACTCTCAGGATTTATATACATCAAAGTTAGTTTATTGTTTATAACAACAACGTTAAAAAGTCATAAGGATAGGTCGACGCACAGAAGGTTTTGCTGGTGGTGTTGTGTGCGGCTGCAAGTCGCCGTTGTGAGTTGTTCATCTGTCTTGATGAAGGCTTCTATGTAAGCCGAAACGTCGACCTATCCTTATGACTTTCTAACGTTGTTGTTATAAACAATAAACTAACTTTGATGTATATAAATCCTGAGAGTGCCCTCCCTTTCCTAGCTCATATATATATATATATATATATATATATATATATATATATATATATATATATATATATATATACACATACACACACATACACACACACACACACACACGGCCCTCGTTTTACAACCGTTCAATTTACACCGTTTCAGAATAATACCTTTTTTTCCAGTCTATTGAAAAGCATTGAGAAGCAGTGCACATATTAAAATAGCTAGTAGGTGGAGCTGTCTGCTTGTGTTTCAGCAAAGCCAAGCAAGCTGAAATTAATCAGTTTAACCAGACATGAGCTATCTAGCAGATTTCAAAGGAACAATATCTTCCTGTCTATAAATCAGTCCAGATTGAAATGCACAGAAAGAACTGTTTGCAGAAAAAAGCAAGTGAAGTCTGTGTTGTGTGATTATCTTATTAGGTTTATAATGCTGTTTAGCAAAAGTTTTGTTAAATTTAACTTAGTTTAATTATATATTCTGTGTTGTGTGATTATTTTATTAGGTTTATAATGTGGTTTAGCATTTAAAGTCTTCATTTCAAAGCTTTAAAAATAATGTATTAGGTGTTACTTATGCCAATTTTGAGAGGGGCCTGGAACCTAACACCCTCACTTCCCATTGACTTACATTATAAATTAGGTTTCAATTTACAATGGTTTCGATTTACAACCATACCTTCTGGAACCTAACCAAAAATAATACTGTCATTTTAATATTGATTCCCAAGGTCAGAAAAACCCTTAACATATTATCGGATAGACTTAGGCAATTATTTAAAATTAAATAATTTCACAAGAAATTTCCCAAAATTGGCTTTTGCAGGACTTAAACACTCTTAAATCTCTAAAACAATCTAAAACTCTCTAAAGCAGCCTCTACACCTCAGCGCTAAGCTGAGGCGCCTACCTGCTCCTCTCTACAACGCTTGCAGAACAGATGGCGTTGACAGAGCAGATTCGAACTGAGAGACATCCATCAAAGTCGTGACACAGGAAGCTACTATAAGCTGCATCCTTTAGGAAAAGGGCACGCTAGTAGCCCCTGCCGAAGAAGGATCTGCCTCTCCTGTGATGTCAGAGGCGGTCCCGTCGGCCATATTAACAGACAAAACGGCTGTTATTTGTATTCTCCAGCTATCACAAAAAAAAAAAAAAAAAAAAAGACGATTGTACCCAAAACCAAAACGTACCCAACACAGACCTGACTTAAGGAATCAATGTCTCTAAATTTTAAAAGTTACACAGCATCCTGCCCATATGAATCCTGAACCTCAGGAATGGTCAAGTCCCGTATAAGGTGCAATCTGAAAACTGCTGTATTGCCAAACCTTTTTAAAAGAATTAAAAAGGCATGTACCTGCACCCTTGACTGTCCGGCAGGACGAAAGCTCACCTGGCATGAGAGGAAGCCACTCCTCACAGAGACCTGTGAAAAAAGAAAAGGACAGAGTAAACCTACTCTGGATTTTTATGTGAGGGCAGCAATATGTTAGAAAAACTGAGTGAGGCAAACTCTACAAGTTCCTAACTGTTTGAAAGCCACCACAGCCCTACTGAAGAGACTAACGTGGAGTACAGCTAGAGCCAGCTTGTCAGGAAAGATCAGAGAAAACTTGCTCAGGCTTTCAAAATAATAAAATCTTGATAGAAGAAATTCTCTAAGACACCTAAACTTCACATCCTCCTTGCACTGAAGGCAAATAAAATGGCTTGGGATTGTGGGAAGGGAAGTGATACTTAAAGGGAAACTGAACCTAAATTTTTTTCTTTCATAATTCGGATAGAGCATGCAATTTTAAGCAACTTTCGAATTTACTTCTGTTATCAATTTTTCTTCGTTCTCTTGATATCTTTATTTGAAAAAGAAGGCATCTAAGCTAAGGAGCCAGTAAATTTGTGGTTCAGAACCATGGACAGCATTTGTTTATTGGTGCTGTCCAATCAGCAAGGACAACCCAGGTTGTTCACAAAAAATGGGCCGGCATCTAAACTTAAATTCTTGCTTTTCAAATAAACATACCAAGAGAATGAAGAAAATTTGATAATAGCAGTACATTAGAAAGTTGCTTAAAATTGCATTTTCTACCTGAATCACGAAAGAAAAAATTTGGGTACAGTGTCCCTTTAACAGCTTTGCTGTGGTGCTCTTTGCCTCCTCCTGCTGGAAAGGAGTGATATTCCCAACAGTAATTGATGATCCCATGGACTCACCATATCTTAGGAATGAAAAATCAATTTAAAAAAATGAGGGGATCACAAATGTATTTGAAATTTACACAGAATACACAGAGAAGGGTACATACTAACTAATTTATTAGAAATGGCTGTGTTGTGAAGCCCTGATATAGCTAGCTATCTCAAACAACATTCTAGCCAAATGCACTGAGTTTTCAGATGTGAAAGATTTGCTCTTAACATGTAACATGTCTAATAATACAAGTTAACAACAACCAGGAAGAAACACTCAATGACAAAGATGAATTGAGACATTTATCTATACTACACTTAAGATTATCATCATTCATTTGTATAGTGCATCAAAATGCCAAAATATGTGAATATATATATATATATATATATATATATATATATATATATATACACATACACACACATATACATATACACACACACACATATACACATATATATATACACATATACATACACATATACATATACATATATAGTGGATATAAAAAGTCTACACACCCCTATTAAAATGTCAGGTTTCTGTGATGTAAAAAATTGAGACAAAGATAAATCAACTTTTTCCACCTTTAATGTGACCTATAAACTGTACAACCCAATTGAAAAAAAAACTGAAATCTTTTAGGTAAAGGGAAATAAAATTAAAAAAAACTAAAATAATATGGTTGCATAAGTGTGAACACCCTTTTATAACTGGGGATGTAGCGGTGTTCAGAATTAAGCAATCACATTAAGAATCATGTTAAAAAGGAGTCCGTACACACCTGTTATAATTAACCCCAAATAAAGTTCAGCTGTTCTAGTAGGTCTTTCCTGACATTTTCTTAGTCGCATCCTACAGAAAAAGCCATGGTCCGCAGAGAGCTTCTAAAGCATCAGAGGGATCTCATTGTTAAAAGGTATCAGTCAGGAGAAGGGTACAAAAGAATTTCCAAGGCATTAGACATACCATGGAACACAGTGAAGACAGTCATCAAGTGAAGAAAATATGGTGCAACAGTGACATTACCAAGAACTGGATGTCCCTCCAAAATTGATGAAAAGACTAAAAGTAAACTTGTCTGGGAGGCTGCCAAGAGGCCTACAGCAACATTAAAGGAGCTGCAGGAATATCTGGCAAGTACTGGCTGTGTGGTACATGTGACAACAATCGCCCGTATTCTTCATATGTCTGGGCTATGTGGTAGAGTGGCAAGACGGAGGCCTTTTCTTACAAAAAAAAAACATCAAAGCCCAGATAAATTTAGCAAAAACACATCTGAAGTTTCCCAAAAGCATGTTGCAAAAGGTGTTCTGGTCTGATGAAACCAAAGTTTAACTTTTTGGCCATAATTCCAAAAGATATGTTTGGCGCAAAAACAACACTGCATATCACCAAATGAACACCATACCCACAGTGAAGCATGGTGGTGTTAGCATCATGCATTGGGGATGTTTTTCTTCAGCTGGAACTGGGTGTGTATACACATTATATAATATATATATATATATATATATATATATATATATATATATATATATATATATATATATATATATATATATACACACACATACATATATATACATACATATATATGTATAAGGACATTGGCGGAATAAAGCCAACACTGGGAAAATAATGAAATGTCAAATGTAAATGCAGATCTAATGAGAAAAGGTGATATGGGAGAAAAGTGATAAGTAGAGCATCTCATCTTATGTCTATAGCTTAGGGTTAGAAGAAATACCTTTAAAAGGAAACTTACAAAACATTAAAGGGACACTGTACCCAACAATTTTCTTTCGTGATTCAGATTGAGCATGAAATTTTAAGCAACTTTCTAATTTACTCCTATTTACAAATTTTCTTCATTTTCTTGGTATCTTTATTTGAAATGCAAGAATGTAAGTTTAGATGCCGGCCCATTTTTGGTGAACATCCTGGGTTGTCCTTGCTGATTGGTGGATAAATTCAACCACCAATAAAAAAGTGCTGTCCAGAGTACTGAAACCAAAAAAAAACTTAGATGCCTTCTTTTTCAAATAATGATAGCAAGAGAAAGAAGAAAAATTGATAATAGTAGTAAATTAGAAAGTTGCTTAAAATTGCATGCTCTTTCTGAATTATAAAATAAAAAATTGGGTACAGTGTCCCTTTAAGGAACGGACATAAATTAAGAGAAAAACGGAAATTTATGCTTACCTTATAAATTGATTTCTTCTAAGATACGAGTCCACGGATTCATCCTTACTTGTGGGATATTACCAAAAAGAGAGAGAGGTAGCCGTAGCTTTCTGACCCCTATGCTTTCCAGCATAAACAACAAATAGAGAAGATGTTTGACGGAAATCCATGGTCGCTTGTAAGTAAAACTTCAAGGCACGAGCCACGTCCAAGTTATGTAACAGACGCTCCTTCTTAGAAGGATTAGGACATAGAGAAGGAACAACAATTTCCTGATTAATATTCTTATTTGAAACAACCTTAGGAAGGAATCCAGGTTTAGTACGCAAAACCACCTTATCAGAATGGAATATAAGATGAGGCGAATCACATTGTAATGCAGAAAGCTCAGAAACTCTTCGAGCAGAAGATATAGCAACTAAAAACAAAACTTTCCAAGATAAAAGCTTAATATCTATGGAATGCATGGGTTCAAATGGAACCCCTTGAAGAACATTTAGAACTAAATTTAAACTCCATGGCGGAGCAACAGGTTTAAACACAGGCTTGATTCTGACTAAAGCCTGACAAAAAGACTGAACGTCTGGGACATCCGCTAGACACTTGTGTAGTAAAATTGACAAAGCAGAAATGTGTCCCTTTAAGGAACTAGCCGATTATCCCTTCTCCAATCCTTCTTGGAGAAAAGGACAGAATCCTAAGAATCCTAACCCTACTCCATGAGTAGCCATTGGATTTGCACCAATAAAGATATTTACGCCGTATCTTATGGTAAATTTTCCTAGTGACAGGCTTCCGAGCCTGAATCAAGGTATTAATGACCGACTCAGAGAATCCCCGCTTAGATAAAAATCAAGCGTTCAATCTCCAGGCAGTCAGCCGCAGAGAATTTAGATTTGGATGTTGGAACGGACCTTGAAAGAGAAGGTCCTGTCTCAGTGGCAGTTTCCATGGTGGCAGAGATGACATTTCCACTAGATCTACATACCAAGTCCTGCGTGGCCACGCAGGCGCTATCAAGATTACAGAAGCCCTCTCCTGTTTGATTCTGGCAATCAGACGAGGTAGGAGAGGAGAAGGAGGAAACACATAAGCCAGGTTGAACGGCCAAGGTAATGCTAGAGCATCTATCAGTACTGCTTGGGGATCCCTTGATCTGGACCCGTAACAAGGAAGTTTGGCATTCTGACGAGATGCCATCAGATCCAATTCCGGTGTGCCCCATTGACGAATCAATGCCGCAAACACCTCCGGATGGAGCTCCCACTCCCCCGGATGAAAAGTCTGACGACTTACAAAATCTGCTTCCCAGTTCTCTACTCCTGGAATAAAGATTGCTGATAGATGGCACGAGTGAGTCTCTGCCCATAGAATTATCTTGGAAACTTCCATCATTGCTAGATAACTCTTTGTTCCCCCTTGATGATTGATATATGCTACAGTCGTGATATTGTCCCACTGAAATCTTATGAATTTGGCCGAGGCCACGCTTGAAGAGCGTTTAATATTGCCCTCAGTTCCAGAATATTGATTGCAAGTAGGGACGACTCCTGAGTCCAAAGACCCTGAGCCTTCAGGGAATTCCAGACTGCACCCCAGCCCAAGAGGCTGGCGTCCGTCGTCACTATGACCCATGCTGGTCTGCGGAAGCACATTCCCTGGGACAGATGATCCTGTGACAACCATCAGAGTCTCTGGTTTCTAGATCCAGATTTATCTGAGGAGACAAATCCACATAATCCCCATTCCACTGTCTGAGCATGCACAGTTGCAGTGGTCTGAGATGTAAGCGAGCAAACTGAACGCTGTCCATTGCCGCTACCATTAATCCGATGACCTCAATACACTGCGCCACTGATGGCCGAGGAGTGGACTGAAGTGTCCGGCAAGTAGATAAGATCTTTGACTTTCTGACCTCCGTCAGAAATATTTTCATGTCTACCGAGTCTTTCAGAGTTCCTAGGAATGGAACTCTTGTCCGTGGAACTAGTGAACTCTTTTGTATATTCACCTTCCACCCATGAGTTCTTAGAAAAGCCAAAACAATGTCCGTGTGAGACTTGGTTAGTTGGCAAGTTGACGGCTGAATCAAAATATCGTCCAGATAGGGTGCCACTGCTATGCCCCGCAGCCTTAGGACCGCCAGAAGGTACCCTAGTACCTTTGTGAATATTCTGGGAGCTGTGGCCAACCCGAAAGGAAGGGCCACAAACTGGTAGTGTTTGTCCAGGAAGGCGAACCTGAGAAACTGGTGATGATCTCTGTGGATAGGAATGTGAAGATATGCATCCTTTAAGTCCATGGTAGTCATATATTGACCCTCCTGGATCATTGGTAAAATAGTTTGAATGGTCTCCATCTTAAATGATGGGACTCTGAGAAATTTGTTTAGGTATTTGATATCTACGATCGGTCTGAAGGTTCCCTCTTTTTTGGGAACCACGAACAGATTTGAGTAAAATCCCTGCTCCTGTTCTAGTTTTGGAACTGGACAGATTACACCCACAGCATAAGAGCGCCTCTCTTTTTGTTTGGTCTACAGACAAACGTGAAAGATGAAATCTTCCACTTGGGAGAAAATCCTTGAATTCTAGTCAATACCCCTGGGTCACGATTTCTAATGCCCAGGGATCCTGAACTTCCCTTGCCCAAGCCTGAGCGAAGAGAGAAAGTCTGCCCGCTACTAGATCCGGTCCCGGATCGGGGGCTGCCCCTTCATGCTGTCTTGGTAGTAGCAGCGGGCTTCTTGGCCTGTTTTCCTTTATTCCAGGTCTGGTTAGGTCTCCAGACTGACTTGGATTGCGCAAAATGTCCCTCCTGCTTTGTGGCAGAGGAGGAAGTAGAGGGTCCACCTTTAAAGTTTCGAAAGGAACGAAAATTATTTTATTTGGCCCTCATTTTAACCATCTTGTCCTGAGGAAGGGCATGGCCTTTACCTCCAGTAATGTTGGAAATGATTTCCTTTAGATCAGGCCCGGATAGGGTCTTACCTTTAAAAGGAATAGCTAAAAAGTTTAGATTTTGATGATACATCAGCAGACCAAGACTTAAGCCATAACGCTCTACGCGCTAAAATGGCAAAGCCTGCATTTTTTGCCGCTAATTTCGCCATTTGAAAGGCGGCATCAGTAATGAAAGAATTAGCTAGCTTGAGAGCCTTGATTCTATCCAAAATATCATCTAATGGGGTCTCAACCTTAAGAGACTCCTCTAGAGCCTCGAACCAAAAAGCTGCTGCAGTAGTTACAGGAACAATGAACGCTATAGGTTGTAGAAGAAAACCCTGATGAATAAACAATTTCTTTAACAGACCCTCTAATTTTTTATCCATTGGATCTTTGAAAGCACACCTGTCCTCAATAGGTATAGTTGTACGCTTAGCCAGGGTAGAAATAGCTCCCTCCACCTTAGGGACCGTCTGCCAGGAATCCCGAATGGTGTCAAATATGGGAAACATTTTCTTAAAAGTAGGAGGGGGAGAGAACGGAATGCCTGGTCTATCCCATTCCTTAGTAACAATGTCCGAAATCCTTCTAGGGACTGGAAACACAGTGTAAGTAGGGACCTCTAGATATTTATCCATTTTACACAATTTCTCTGGTGTTATTACAATAGGGTCACAACCATCCAGAGTCGCTAAAACCTCCCGGAGTAACAAGCGGAGGTGTTCAAGTTTAAACTTAAAGGCCGTCACATCTGAGTCTCTTAGAGGGAACATCTTTCCCGAGTCTGAAAGTTCTCCCTCAGACAGTAAATCCCCCACCCCCAAATCAGAACACTGTGAGGGTACATCTGAGATGGCCAATAAAGCGTCAGAGGGCTCAGCATTTACTCTAGTACTGGACCTACTGCGCTTACCCTGTAAACCTGGCAGTTTAGACAATACCTCTGTAAGGGTAGTAAACAATTGTAGTGTAAAAGAATTAGACGCACTAGATGTACTTGGCGTCACTTGAGTAGGTGTTAAAGGTTGTGACACTTGAGGAGAATTGGATGGCATAACCTGATTCTCTTCAGAATGAGAATCATCCCTAGACATACTTTTATCACCTAAAATATGTTCTTTGCAATGTAGGGCCCTTTCAGTACATGAGGGACACATCTTAAGAGGGTGTTCCCCAATGGCTTCTAAACACATAGAACATTGACTTTCCTCAATGTCAGACATGTTGAACAGGCTAGTAATAACCACAAAAAGCCCTGAAAACACTTTATTTAGTGGAAAAAAAACAATCTGAAAAAAAAATGGTACTGCGCCTTTAAGAGTAAAAAAAAGCATAGAAGTTTTCCAAAACTGTCTTAAAATGTAAAAAAACATCAATTTTTGCATATGTGTTTAATCTTGTCAGCTAAGATTGCACCACGAGTAAGGAAAAGTTAACCCTTTACAGAAAAAAAAGTTACTCAAAAACGTTTATTAAAGTAATAAATCAACCCCCTGCACCTCGCCACAGCTCTGCTATGGCGCCTATCTGCCCTCAGGGGTCTGTAAGACACACTATCCTTCGTTTTTTGTCTAAATCTGCAGCCTAGGCCCACCAGAGCTGGAGCTTGCTGTCTTCAGAATCATTCAACTGCGCATCTGAGGCGTGAAAATAGGCCCCGCCCATCAATATCGATGTCTCTTATGCCTAATGGAAACCGCTGCAAAGCGGTCTAGCAAACAAGCCGTGTGGGTTTTCATATACCCCAACTATAAACAAAAGCCATGTGAACCCTTAAAGTGCCATCATCACAAAAACCGTTTGTACATAAAAATGTTAAATATCCTCAAAAACATGAAAACGTTTTGCCCACAAAACATTATGATAAGTGTCAATTAATTGTTCCATAATAAACAGGTTCCAGTACTACCCCCTTCTTTACATGTAGGATTACTGCTTACCCCTTCCCTTAAGGGAACTATGTCAGCCAGTTCTGAAATACCACAGTCTCTCCAGAAAAAAAAATGACTGAACATACCTCAATGCTTATAGCATGAAAAACGTTCCTCACACTGAAGCTTCTCATGTACTCCTCAGCCATTCTGTGGGAACTACTCTGGATCTTAGTGACAACTGCTAAGATCATCAGTCTCCAGGCAGGAATCTTCATCCATCTGCTGCCTGAGAAAAAATAGCACTCAACGGTACCATTTAAAATAAACTCTTGCTTGAAGAAAATAAAAACCATCATTTTATCACCTCTTTCACTTTAGCTCTTCCTATTACTTAGTATAGGCAAAGAGAATGACTGGGGGTAGTCAAGGGAGGAGCTATATAGACAGCTCTGCTGTGGTGCTCTTTGCCACTTCCTGTTAGCAGGAGGATAATATCCCACAAGTAAGGATGAATCCGTGGACTCGTCGTATCTAGTAGAAGAAATGCAATTAGCAAGGCCTTCTGTTCTATAGCTAGAATGCTCAGGATCATATGAAAAAGTTTTGACATTTTATAAATTTCTATAACACCAATATATTTAGCTGCACAACAGGCTGTATAACAACCAAAATGCACAAGTAATGTGTAGCTACAGACATATACAATGGATATTGAGATCACCTTGTCAGGGTATAAGAATATCATCAAATAATATACATATGTATACTTATAGAAACAAAGAGTGCACTCGCCAGGACTTTTCAGAAATTTATTCCAAATATGTGAACGTTTTCGGGGTTTTAGCCCCTTCCTCAGACATACAAAATTACAATGTGTATAAAACCCACACCAGACACCCTTATGTAAGGCAGGCCACCCACTCGCTCTCCAGAGTAAGGTGCCACCCACATGGTGATGTCACCACTCCAGCAACGAATGAGAGTGGCCCAACTAAAGTTCCAATGTGAAACAGCAGGATATTGGATTTACAGATAAACTGATGTAGAGAAGATTGACAGTAATGCTGAAGGTTAAACATATAAGTAAATTAACCAAACATACTGGGCGAACAAGGACAAAAAAAAGCATATAATGCAAAGGCATCCCCAAGGAGCAATATGCAAACAGATGTGATAGTAAAATAGCCCTAATCCCTAACGGAGTACAATCTATGTCCCCCGTAAACACCACATCCTATACCACAGTCATGTCTAATAATAAAGGAAATTTATGCTTACCTGATAAATTGATTTCTTCTACGATACGAGTCCACGGATTCATCCTTACTTGTGGGATATTATCCTGCTGCTAACAGGAAGTGGCAAAGAGCACCAAAGCACAGCTGTATATATAGCTCCTCCCTTCTCTCCACACCCAGTCATTCGACCGAAGGTATAGGAAGAGAAAAGAAAAGCTAAAAAGGTGCAGAGGTGACTGAAGTTTTAAAAAAACAAAAAAATATTATCTGTCTAAAATGACAGGGAGGGCCGTGGACTAGTCGTATCGTAGAAGAAATCAATTTATCAGGTAAGCATAAATTTCCTTTTCTTCTACTAGATACGACGAGTCCACAGATTCATCCTTACTTGTGGGATACAATACCAAAGCAACAGGACACGGATGAACGGGAGGGACAAGACAGATACCTAAACGGAAGGCACCACTGCTTGAAGAACTTTTCTCCCAAAAATAGCCTCAGAAGAAGCAAAAGTATCAAATTTGTAAAATTTGGAAAAAGTATGAAGGGAGGACCAAGCTGCAGCCTTACAAATCTGTTTAACAGAAGCATCGTTTTTAAAAGCCCATGTGAAAGCCACAGCTCTAGTAGAATGAGCCGTAACCTTTTCAGGAGGCTGCTGTCCAGCAGTCTCGTATGCCAGGCGAATGATGCTTTTCAGCCAAAAAGAAAGAGGTAGCTTTTTGACCCCTACGTCTTCCAGAATAAACAACAAATAAAGAAGACGTTTGACGGAAATCCTTGGTCGCTTGTAAGTAAAACTTCAAGGCCCGAACTACATCCAAGTTATGTAACAGACGCTCCTTCTTAGAAGGATTAGGACACAAGGAAGGAACAACAATTTCCTGATTAATATTCTTATTTGAAACAACCTTAGGTAGGAATCCAGGTTTAGTACGCAAAACCACCTTATCAGAATGGAATATAAGATGAGGCGAATCACATTGTAATGCAGAAAGCTCAGAAACTCTTCGAGCAGAAGATATAGCAACTAAAAACAGAACTTTCCAAGATAAAAGCTTAATATCTATGGAATGCATGTGTTCAAACAGAACCCCTTGAAGAACATTGAAAACTAAATTCAAACTCCATGGCGGAGCTATAGGTTTAAATACAGGCTTGAATCTAATTCAAGCCTGACAAAAAGACTGAACGTCTGGGACATCCACCAGACGCTTGTGTAGTAGAATTGACAAAGCAGAAATTTGTCCTTTCAAGGAACTAGCCGATAATCCCTTTTCCAATCCTTCTTGGAGAAAGGACAAAATCCTAGGAATCCTAACCCTACTCCATGAGTAACCCTTGGATTCGCACCAATAAAGATATTTACACCATATCTTATGGTAAATCTTTCTAATGACAGGCTTGCGAGCCTGAATCAAAGTATCAATGACCTACTCAGAGAATCCCCACTTAGATAAAATCAAGCGTTCAATCTCCAGGCAGTCAGATGGAGGCAACGGTGGCAGAGAGGACATGTCCACTAGATCCGCATACCAAGTCCTGCGTGGCCATGCAGGCGCTATTAGGATTACCGAAGCTCTCTCCTGTTTGATCCTTGCAATCACACAGGGCAGGAGAGGAAATGGTGGAAACACATAAGCCAGGTTGAACGACCAAGGTACTGCTAGAGCATCTACCAGTACAGCTTGGGAATCCCTTGACCTGTACCCATAACGAGGAAGTTTGGCATTCTGACGAGATGCCATCAGATCCAATTCCGGTGTGCCCTATTGACGAATCAATGATGCAAACACCTCCGGATGGAGCTCCCACTCCCCCGGATGAAAAGTCTGACAATTTAGAAAATCCGCTTCCCAGTTCTCTACTCCTGGGATATAGATTGCTGATAGATGGCAAGAGTAAGCCTCCGCCCATCGGATTATCTTTGAAACCTCTATCATCGCTAGAGAACTCTTTGTTCCCCCCTGATGATTGATATATGCTACAGTCGTGATATTGTCCGACTGGAATCTTATTAATTTGGCCAAAGCCAACTGAGGCCACGCCTGAAGCGCGTTGAATATTGCTCTCAGTTCCAGAATATTGATTGGTAGAAGAGACTCCTCCTGGGTCCAAACACCCTGAGCCTTCAGGGAATTCCAGACTGCACCCCAGCCCAAGAGGCTGGCTTCCATAGTCACTATAACCCATGCTGTTCTGCAGAAGCACAGTCCCTGGGACAGATGATCCTGTGACAACCACCAAAGAAGAGAGTCTCTGGTCTCTTGATCCAGATTTATCTGAGGAGATAAATGTGCATAATCCCCATTCCACTATCTGAGCATGCACAGCTGCAGTGGTCTGAGATGAAAGTGTGCAAACGGAACGATGTCCATTGCCGCTACCATTAATCCAATGACTTCCATACACTGAGCCACTGATGGCCGAGGAATGGACTGAAGCGCACGGCAAGTATTTAGAATCTTTGACTTTCTGACCTCCGTCAGAAATATTTTCATGTCTACCGAGTCTATCAGAGTTCCTAAGAATGGAACTCTTGTTAGTGGAACTAGTTAACTCTTTTCTATATTCACTTTCCAACAGAGAGTTCTTAGAAATGCCAACACGATGTCCGTGTGAGATTTGGTCAGGAGGATAATATCCCACAAGGATGAATCCGTGGACTCGTCGTATCTAGTAAAATAAATACTTTGATAACAGTATTAGTGCAGGCATAGGTGAAACCAGGCAAAGGCTGACAGTAAATAAGACAGAGGCACTGGATATTTGCAACATGAAAACGTCCTTTATTAAAAGGTATAATGGTGTCATATTACAGTTTGTGGACTCTTACCCTATTCAAGCAAACTCTTTCACACCTGTAATTGGATCATCGCTTTTGCTATAAAGCTCACCTTGCAACTCTCATCTTTGCTTGTTATTCTGTCTCCAATCAAGCTCTGTGTCAAGCCCCTCCTCTGGGTGAATTACCGGTCTGAATCGTTGGCTATTCTGACTGACTCCTCATCCTCTGCTCCAACTACCTGCTACTTCCGGCTTCATTGCGGTGACGTCACACGCCGACTTGTCCTCACGGCTGCAGCTGCTACTGCCACGCTCTCCCTACTCAAACTTATTTTCGTGCAGGTTTGATTTCCATTTGACTCTTAATGTTCATAAGCCTTATCTCTGACATTGAATATCATTGTTTGCAAATTTGTGAATATCGTTACTCCTTATTTATGCCATCTTATGTTTACCGGAGTCTCCTTGAACATATGATATTATCCTTACTTTGTTCAGCTACCTCATCTCCATCTTTGATTTAGTATTTTTCTATCATATACGCCCTGTGAAAGATAGTTAACTTAATGATTATGAGGATCACAGTTGCAGATCTCATTCCTAGCATAACAATATGTATGTTTGTAATAACTCCTGCAGGTTGGCGGAGACTGAACATATAAGTACTTAATACTTCGCAGAAGATTTTACAATTTTATTCTATGGCATCTGAAATGCATCTGTATATTACCTCATATACAGATGGATATTCCTGCCAATTTCTCATATGAGGGTAAATTTTAGACATATATATATATGGCATGAAAAAATAAGTAAGGACAAAAATTATAGCATCTTGCAAAAATAACTTTTTTAAGAAAATACTAAATCAAAGATGGAGATGAGGTAGCTGAACAAAGTAAGGATAATATCATATGTTCAAGGAGACTCCGGTAAACATAATAAGATGGCATAAATAAGGAGTAACGATATTCACAAATTTGCAAACAATGATATTCAATGTCAGAGATAAGGCTTATGAACATTAAGAGTCAAATGGAAATCAAACCTGCACGAAAATAAGTTTGAGTAGGGAGAGCGTGGCAGTAGCAGCTGCAGCCGTGAGGACAAGTCGGCGTGTGACGTCACTGCAATGAAGCCGGAAGTAGCAGGTAGTTGGAGCAGAGGATGAGGAGTCAGTCAGAATAGCCAACGATTCAGACCAGTAATTCACCCAGAGGAGGGGCTTGACACAGAGCTTGATTGCAGACAGAAAAAACCAATCAGTGGGTAGAACAGTACCTAAGATGTTTTACCACTGCTCAACAGGATAATTGGTCTGATCTTCTGATACATGCTGAATTTGCCTTCAATAATACTTACCACAATTCAATAAAGAATACACCATTTTTTGTAAATTACGGCTTCCACCCAAATTATCACTGGGATAATAGTATTCAAAGTAAATGCCCAATGGTTAATCAAATGATTAACACCATTGCCGAAACTTTCACTTCAATTAAGGATAACATTTCGTTAGCTAAGAAGAAACAAAAGTTCTACTATGATACACGTAGATCTATCTCTCCAAATTACGCTGTAGGTGATTTTGTTTGGCTTTCGACCCGTAATCTCAAACTCCACTATCCTTCTAAAAAACTTTCATCAGTTTTCATAGGACCATTTCCAATTACCAGAATTATAAACCAAAATGCAGTAACTCTCAAATTACCAAATAATATGAGGATACATCCAACCTTCCATGTATCTCTGTTAAAACCATATAAAAAGCTCAGAGACCACAATCCTATCATACCTAGTATTCCTCAACTCTTAGTTCCTTCTAGTGAATATGAGGTTCAAAAGATACTTGACTCTAGAAGAGTTGGTGGAGTACTCTAATATCTGATACATTGGAAGGATTATCCTGATGAGGATGACTCTTGGGAGCCTGCTACACAAGTTTCTGCACCTCGTTTGGTTGCTTTATTTCATAGAAGACATCCTGACCGACCCACACCTGATCTCCGGAGGTGATCTTTGGAAGGGGTGTCCTGTCATATTACAGTTTGTGGACTCTTACCCTATTCAAGCAAACTCTTTCACACCTGTAATTGGATCATCGCTTTTGCTATAAAGCTCACCTTGCAACTCTCATCTTTGCTTGTTATTCTGTCTCCAATCAAGCTCTGTGTCAAGCCCCTCCTCTGGGTGAATTACCGGTCTGAATCGTTGGCTATTCTGACTGACTCCTCATCCTCTGCTCCAACTACCTGCTACTTCCGGCTTCATTGCGGTGACATCACACGCCGACTTGTCCTCACGGCTGCAGCTGCTACTGCTACGCTCTCCCTACTCAAACTTATTTTCGTGCAGGTTTGATTTCCATTTGACTCTTAATGTTCATAAGCCTTATCTCTGACATTGAATATCATTGTTTGCAAATTTGTGAATATCGTTACTCCTTATTTATGCCATCTTATTATGTTTACCGGAGTCTCCTTGAACATATGATATTATCCTTACTTTGTTCAGCTACCTCATCTCCATCTTTGATTTAGTATTTTCTTAAAAAAGTTATTTTTGCAAGATGCTATAATTTTTGTCCTTACTTATTTTTTCATGCCATATATATATATATGTCTAAAATTTACCCTCATATGAGAAATTGGCAGGAATATCCATCTGTATATGAGGTAATATACAGATGCATTTCAGATGCCATAGAATAAAATTGTAAAATCTTCTGCGAAGTATTAAGTACTTATATGTTCAGTCTCCGCCAACCTGCAGGAGTTATTACAAACATACATATTGTTATGCTAGGAATGAGATCTGCAACTGTGATCCTCATAATCATTAAGTTAACTATCTTTCACAGGGCGTATATGATAAATGGAGACAAAGGGAAAAAGCTGCAAACCCTTAGGGCAAAGGTGGAGTAGTTGTTACCCACGTACCCTGATGCTATCAAGGGAAAAAAGGAAGTTTTCATGTTGCAAATATCCGGTGCCTCTGTTTGCCTTATTTGTCGATTTCTCTGGATATGTCCAAGGCACGGATATCAACTTAGCAGCAACAGTTTCCCCTGCACCGCATTGGTTCTTTGTATTCCGAGGCAGTGGACTCTCCTGAACTTGATCGGCTAACCCGCCCCCAACCGTGACGACACACACTCCCGGACTGGGCTGAATACACACTGGCGTGCTGTAGGGATCCACTCCACCGCTTGTCTTCTATGCCGCTGAGAATACACGGAGTTGTTGCGGGAGAGGACTGTGAGCATTTAATATTATAAGGTGGGTCCCCAGGATCAGCATTTGTTTACCAGCGAGTGTACTGTATTGTATGTATGTTTGGAAGCATCACTTCACAACAAGTTTTCACAAGGGGCGGAGTGACGGGAGAGAGTGCTTCACACAGGGGGAAAACTTGTGAAGGATACCGTCTATACTACAGTGACTGGTCGACAGGTGCTGCATAACTTTTGTGTTTATTCAAAGGCTGACAGTACACCTGAAATACACAATACGCATCATGTCATATAGTATTAAAACAGCAAGTGCATAGCAGCCAAACATGGGATAAGTAAAGCTTAACAGACCTGCCATGGGCGAACTGAAAGTGCATGGGGGCCCTCATTGGTATGCAAAGAGACCGGGAGTGTAAGGGGATTCAAACCTAAGCTCAACTGACCCGTTGGCATAGCAACCCAGTGCCAATATCAACAAAGTAGCGCTGTGTCAAATTAAAGGGACACTCAGGTTAAATTCAATTTTCATGATTCAGATACAGCATGTAATTTTAAACAACTTTCCAATTTACTTCCATCAAAAAAAATGTTCACAGTCTTTTATATTTACAATTTTTGAGTCACCAGATCCTACTGAGCATGTGCAAGAATTCACAGACTATACGTATATGCATTTGTGATTGGCTGATTGCTATCACATGGTACAAGGGGAGTGGAAATATACATAACTTTGAAATTTGATATAAAAAACAGAATTTATGTTTACCTGATAAATTACTTTCTCCAACGGTGTGTCCGGTCCACGGCGTCATCCTTACTTGTGGGATATTCTCTTCCCCAACAGGAAATGGCAAAGAGCCCAGCAAAGCTGGTCACATGATCCCTCCTAGGCTCCGCCTACCCCAGTCATTCGACCGACGTTAAGGAGGAATATTTGCATAGGAGAAACCATATGGTACCGTGGTGACTGTAGTTAAAGAAAATAAATTATCAGACCTGATTAAAAAAACCAGGGCGGGCCGTGGACCGGACACACCGTTGGAGAAAGTAATTTATCAGGTAAACATAAATTCTGTTTTCTCCAACATAGGTGTGTCCGGTCCACGGCGTCATCCTTACTTGTGGGAACCAATACCAAAGCTTTAGGACACGGATGAAGGGAGGGAGCAAATCAGGTCACCTAAATGGAAGGCACCACGGCTTGCAAAACCTTTCTCCCAAAAATAGCCTCAGAAGAAGCAAAAGTATCAAACTTGTAAAATTTGGTAAAAGTGTGCAGTGAAGACCAAGTCGCTGCCCTACATATCTGATCAACAGAAGCCTCGTTCTTGAAGGCCCATGTGGAAGCCACAGCCCTAGTGGAATGAGCTGTGATTCTTTCGGGAGGCTGCCGTCCGGCAGTCTCGTAAGCCAATCTGATGATGCTTTTAATCCAAAAAGAGAGAGAGGTAGAAGTTGCTTTTTGACCTCTCCTTTTACCGGAATAAACAACAAACAAGGAAGATGTTTGTCTAAAATCCTTTGTAGCATCTAAATAGAATTTTAGAGCGCGAACAACATCCAAATTGTGCAACAAACGTTCCTTCTTTGAAACTGGTTTCGGACACAGAGAAGGTACGATAATCTCCTGGTTAATGTTTTTGTTAGAAACAACTTTTGGAAGAAAACCAGGTTTAGTACGTAAAACCACCTTATCTGCATGGAACACCAGATAAGGAGGAGAACACTGCAGAGCAGATAATTCTGAAACTCTTCTAGCAGAAGAAATTGCAACTAAAAACAAAACTTTCCAAGATAATAACTTAATATCAACGGAATGCAAGGGTTCAAACGGAACCCCCTGAAGAACTGAAAGAACTAAATTGAGACTCCAAGGAGGAGTCAAAGGTTTGTAAACAGGCTTAATTCTAACCAGAGCCTGAACAAAGGCTTGAACATCTGGCACAGCGGCCAGCTTTTTGTGAAGTAACACAGACAAGGCAGAAATCTGTCCCTTCAGGGAACTTGCAGATAATCCTTTTTCCAATCCTTCTTGAAGGAAGGATAGAATCCTAGGAATCTTAACCTTGTCCCAAGGGAATCCTTTAGATTCACACCAACAGATATATTTTTTCCAAATTTTGTGGTAAATCTTTCTAGTTACAGGCTTTCTGGCCTGAACAAGAGTATCGATAACAGAATCTGAGAACCCTCGCTTCGATAAGATCAGGCGTTTAATCTCCAAGCAGTCAGCTGGAGTGAAACCAGATTCGGATGTTCGAACGGACCCTGAACAAGAAGGTCTCGTCTCAAAGGTAGCTTCCAAGGTGGAGCCGATGACATATTCACCAGATCTGCATACCAAGTCCTGTGTGGCCACGCAGGAGCTATCAAGATCACCGACGCCCTTTCCTGATTGATCCTGGCTACCAGCCTGGGGATGAGAGGAAACGGCGGGAACACATAAGCTAGTTTGAAGGTCCAAGGTGCTACTAGTGCATCCACTAGAGCCGCCTTGGGATCCCTGGATCTGGACCCGTAGCAAGGAACTTTGAAGTTCTGACGAGAGGCCATCAGATCCATGTCTGGAATGCCCCACAGCTGAGTGACTTGGGCAAAGATTTCCGGATGGAGTTCCCACTCCCCCGGATGCAATGTCTGACGACTCAGAAAATCCGCTTCCCAATTTTCCACTCCTGGGATGTGGATAGCAGACAGGTGGCAGGAGTGAGACTCCGCCCATAGAATGATTTTGGTCACTTCTTCCATCGCCAGGGAACTCCTTGTTCCCCCCTGATGGTTGATGTACGCAACAGTTGTCATGTTGTCTGATTGAAACCGTATGAACTTGGCCCTCGCTAGCTGAGGCCAAGCCTTGAGAGCATTGAATATCGCTCTCAGTTCCAGAATATTTATCGGTAGAAGAGATTCTTCCCGAGACCAAAGACCCTGAGCTTTCAGGGATCCCCAGACCGCGCCCCAGCCCATCAGACTGGCGTCGGTCGTGACAATGACCCACTCTGGTCTGCGGAATGTCATCCCTCGTGACAGGTTGTCCAGGGACAGCCACCAATGGAGTGAGTCTCTGGTCCTCTGATTTACTTGTATCTTCGGAGACAAGTCTGTATAGTCCCCATTCCACTGACTGAGCATGCACAGTTGTAATGGTCTTAGATGAATGCGCGCAAAAGGAACTATGTCCATTGCCGCTACCATCAACCCGATCACTTCCATGCACTGAGCTATGGAAGGAAGAGGAACGGAATGAAGTATCCGACAAGAGTCTAGAAGTTTTGTTTTTCTGGCCTCTGTCAGAAAAATCCTCATTTCTAAGGAGTCTATTATTGTTCCCAAGAAGGGAACCCTTGTTGACGGAGATAGAGAACTCTTTTCCACGTTCACTTTCCATCCGTGAGATCTGAGAAAGGCCAGGACAATGTCCGTGTGAGCCTTTGCTTGAGGAAGGGACGACGCTTGAATCAGAATGTCGTCCAAGTAAGGTACTACAGCAATGCCCCTTGGTCTTAGCACAGCTAGAAGGGACCCTAGTACCTTTGTGAAAATCCTTGGAGCAGTGGCTAATCCGAAAGGAAGCGCCACAAACTGGTAATGTTTGTCCAGGAATGCGAACCTCAGGAACCGATGATGTTCCTTGTGGATAGGAATATGTAGATACGCATCCTTTAAATCCACCGTGGTCATGAATTGACCTTCCTGGATGGAAGGAAGAATAGTTCGAATGGTTTCCATCTTGAACGATGGAACCTTGAGAAACTTGTTTAAGATCTTGAGATCTAAGATTGGTCTGAACGTCCCCTCTTTTTTGGGAACTATAAACAGATTGGAGTAGAACCCCATCCCTTGTTCTCTTAATGGAACAGGATGAATCACTCCCATTTTTAACAGGTCTTCTACACAATGTAAGAATGCCTGTCTTTTTATGTGGTCTGAAGACAACTGAGACCTGTGGAACCTCCCCCTTGGGGGAAGTCCCTTGAATTCCAGAAGATAACCTTGGGAGACTATTTCTAGCGCCCAAGGATCCAGAACATCTCTTGCCCAAGCCTGAGCGAAGAGAGAGAGTCTGCCCCCCACCAGATCCGGTCCCGGATCGGGGGCCAACATTTCATGCTGTCTTGGTAGCAGTGGCAGGTTTCTTGGCCTGCTTTCCCTTGTTCCAGCCTTGCATTGGTCTCCAAGCTGGCTTGGCTTGAGAAGTATTACCCTCTTGCTTAGAGGACGTAGCACTTTGGGCTGGTCCGTTTCTACGAAAGGGACGAAAATTAGGTTTATTTTTTGCCTTGAAAGGCCGATCCTGAGGAAGGGCGTGGCCCTTACCCCCAGTGATATCAGAGATAATCTCTTTCAAGTCAGGGCCAAACAGCGTTTTCCCCTTGAAAGGAATGTTAAGTAGCTTGTTCTTGGAAGACGCATCAGCCGACCAAGATTTCAACCAAAGCGCTCTGCGCGCCACAATAGCAAACCCAGAATTCTTAGCCGCTAACCTAGCCAATTGCAAAGTGGCGTCTAGGGTGAAAGAATTAGCCAATTTGAGAGCATTGATTCTGTCCATAATCTCCTCATAAGGAGGAGAATCACTATCGACCGCCTTTATCAGCTCATCGAACCAGAAACATGCGGCTGTAGCGACAGGGACAATGCATGAAATTGGTTGTAGAAGGTAACCCTGCTGAACAAACATCTTTTTAAGCAAACCTTCTAATTTTTTATCCATAGGATCTTTGAAAGCACAACTATCCTCTATGGGTATAGTGGTGCGTTTGTTTAAAGTGGAAACCGCTCCCTCGACCTTGGGGACTGTCTGCCATAAGTCCTTTCTGGGGTCGACCATAGGAAACAATTTTTTAAATATGGGGGGAGGGACGAAAGGAATACCGGGCCTTTCCCATTCTTTATTAACAATGTCCGCCACCCGCTTGGGTATAGGAAAAGCTTCTGGGAGCCCCGGCACCTCTAGGAACTTGTCCATTTTACATAGTTTCTCTGGGATGACCAACTTGTCACAATCATCCAGAGTGGATAATACCTCCTTAAGCAGAATGCGGAGATGTTCCAACTTAAATTTAAATGCAATCACATCAGGTTCAGCTTGTTGAGAAATGTTCCCTGAATCAGTAATTTCTCCCTCAGACAAAACCTCCCTGGCCCCATCAGACTGGGTTAGGGGCCCTTCAGAAATATTATTATCAGCGTCGTCATGCTCTTCAGTATCTAAAACAGAGCAGTCGCGCTTACGCTGATAAGTGTTCATTTTGGCTAAAATGTTTTTGACAGAATTATCCATTACAGCCGTTAATTGTTGCATAGTAAGGAGTATTGGCGCGCTAGATGTACTAGGGGCCTCCTGAGTGGGCAAGACTCGTGTAGACGAAGGAGGGAATGATGCAGTACCATGCTTACTCCCCTCACTTGAGGAATCATCCTGGGCATCATTGTCATTGTCACATAAATCACATTTATTTAAATGAATAGGAATTCTGGCTTCCCCACATTCAGAACACAGTCTATCTGGTAGTTCAGACATGTTAAACAGGCATAAACTTGATAACAAAGTACAAAAAACGTTTTAAAATAAAACCGTTACTGTCACTTTAAATTTTAAACTGAACACACTTTATTACTGCAATTGCGAAAAAACATGAAGGAATTGTTCAAAATTCACCAAATTTTCACCACAGTGTCTTAAAGCCTTAAAAGTATTGCACACCAAATTTGGAAGCTTTAACCCTTAAAATAACGGAACCGGAGCCGTTTTGAACTTTAACCCCTTTACAGTCCCTGGTATCTGCTTTGCTGAGACCCAACCAAGCCCCAAGGGGAATACGATACCAAATGACGCCTTCAGAAAGTCTTTTCTAAGTATCAGAGCTCCTCTCACATGCGACTGCATGCCATGCCTCTCAAAAACAAGTGCGCAACACCGGCGCGAAAATGAGGCTCTGCCTATGCTTTGGGAAAGCCCCTAAAGAATAAGGTGTCTAAAACAGTGCCTGCCGATATTATTATATCAAAATACCCAGATAAAATGATTCCTCAAGGCTAAATATGTGTTAATAATGAATCGATTTAGCCCAGAAAAAGTCTACAGTCTTAATAAGCCCTTTTTGAAGCCCTTATTTACGATCGTAATAAACATGGCTTACCGGATCCCATAGGGAAAATGACAGCTTCCAGCATTACATCGTCTTGTTAGAATGTGTCATACCTCAAGCAGCAAGAGACTGCTCACTGTTCCCCCAACTGAAGTTAATTGCTCTCAACAGTCCTGTGTGGAACAGCCATGGATTTTAGTGACGGTTGCTAAAATCATTTTCCTCATACAAACAGAAATCTTCATCTCTTTTCTGTTTCTGAGTAAATAGTACATACCAGCACTATTTCAAAATAACAAACTCTTGATTGAATAATAAAAACTACAGTTAAACACTAAAAAACTCTAAGCCATCTCCGTGGAGATGTTGCCTGTACAACGGCAAAGAGAATGACTGGGGTAGGCGGAGCCTAGGAGGGATCATGTGACCAGCTTTGCTGGGCTCTTTGCCATTTCCTGTTGGGGAAGAGAATATCCCACAAGTAAGGATGACGCCGTGGACCGGACACACCTATGTTGGAGAAAAAATCTACTACTCATTTGAAGTTCAGACTAAGTGCTATTGCATTGTCTTGTTATCTTGCATTTGTTGATTATGCAAATCTAATGTGTTGACTGGTCCTTTAAGCTAAAAACAGTGTGCTATGTAAAACGCTATGTAACGCTGAACACCCCTTTGTCAGTGAATATAAAAGTATAGAAAGTAACGAAAGACCAGCTGTGTATAGGAAAGAGTAACATGATCAAAATATGCTAATGACAAAGTGGACACATTATAGCAAGTATATATCAGCTGGCCAGGTAATGGGGAAATCTAAATATACAATGTCAAGGCAGCATCAGAACTAAGCCCTGCTGCAGTACCGATCCCTCCATACTAGGGACATATATAGGGGCCCGGTGTTGGAAAGCACAAGGTAACAAATGTAGGGTAATATGACCAGCCAAATTGGGACAATTAGAAAAAAGCAATGGTATCATGGTGGATATATACAAACACGATAAGTGCAGGGGTAGAAAACACAGCGTGACAGTTGCCCACATACAATCCAATCCATAACTACATCAGTGGAAAAAAATAAAGATAATAATAATAGTAAGGAGAGAAACCACAGGGAATAGGTCAATGCTATAGCATAATTCATAGGCACACATGCCAGTCTAAGTTCGTATTGAGTCTTTTTGTTATAAGTGTCTCCAAAACAAAGGTCCAGCAGGCTTCTTTCCTCAGTAGTAGGGTATTTCTGTCACCACCCCTGGTTAGAGGGGGGACATGATCGATAATAGGAGTTCCTATCCGTTTCTTATCTAAACAGTGTAGACTGGAGTATTTGAGTCTTTGACCAAACGTACATCCAGGAAATCTATCAAGGTTGTGGAATATTGTATTTTGAATTTTAAAGCTTTGGATGACTTGTTAAGTTGTTTGTACTAGACAAGTAGATCTTTCTCAGGCCCGCTCCAAATGAGCAACAAGTCATCAATATAGCATTTATAAAATTTTATCCGCTGGTCCTTGAACAGATCGTGTCCTTAGTTTCAAAATGTGCCATATATAGGTTGGCATATGAGGGTGCCACATTAGATCCCATAGCCGTCCCCTGTCGCTGTAAAAAGAAATGCTTTTCAAACTTGAAGTAGTTGGTTTTTAGACAAAATTCCAACAAATGGATTAGTACTTCCACCGGTGGCCCCACATAGGGGTACTGTAGGAGGTGTTGCCTGGTGGCCTCTATACCCTCTTTGTGAGGTATCACAGTATAGAGGCTGGTGACATCCAAAGTCACCAGCAGATGTATATGTATACTTATAAATAATAATATGTCTGTGTAAACCAAATAATTTATTTTTGTTTACGGAACCAAAAGGGACACTGTATGTAAACCAGCCCCCTCTGTAACTCATCAAATAAATTACTTGCATAACTCTTCCAGAGGATGTTTGGCTGTATAAACAAAACCCCTTTGTTCCCATTTCATCAGAATAAATTGCTTTCAAAAGTTATCTTGGAGGAACAGCAGAGTTTTATAGCTTGAGATAGGATAGGACCATTGAGTCACTTCAAAACATCCCTTACCCCATACAGTGAATAGAGACGTAAATGTCTAAAACGGTTGCTTTAAGGCCTAATGAGATGCTCACAATTTCAAGGAAGTGGAAATTAGCCTGATGGAGCCTCAAAAATACATGCCCATATATTAGTTTCCTTCCAAGGTAAGGAGCCGATCCATCTGGAAAAAGGTTTGAAAACACAAACATTTTCAAGAACTAATCTTAACAACCATGTGTAAATTATCTCCTATGGAGTTTTCCATGTGCAGAGAAGAGACAAATTTGCATTTAAAATCCCTGTATGTCAAATAAAAATAAATCTTACAAAAGGAATGATACCAGTTTTTCATGTGTGTTTGAAATAATTCAAATAACACACACACACACACATATATATATATATATATATATATATATATATATATATATATATATATATATATATATATATATGTGTGTGTGTGTGTGATTCAAATAACACATATGTATGTATGTGTGATATATATATATATATATATATATATATCTATATATGTGTGTGTGATTCAAATAACAATAACAATGTATGTATGTATGTATGTATGTATGTATGTATGTATGTATGTATATATATATTTTTTTTTATTTTTTTTAAGCTGGGACATAATATATTAAATAAGTATTTACTGTGTTGAAAAATAAATACATTGATATTTATATATACCAATACTGAACCATTGAATTAAAGATGAACATTTTTTTCTGTTTTCCAGAAATCTAGGGAAAATGACAGGAGGAAGACTCGCTAAGCAAAAGCACATGGCATATGGCGAGTACAAGTGTGGTTGTCCTGAGTGTACTGAATGTGAAACATGCTGTATTTGTGTAATATATATATATATATATATATATATATATATATATATATATATATATATATATATATATATATATATATATATATATATATATATATATATATATATATATATATATATATATATATATATCAGGATTTTAAATGCTATTAATTTTGGAATAGTTAGCAGTATAAATTACATTGATGTAGTATGATATTAAAAAGGATACCGATATTTCATATTAAAATAATCAGAATAAATAATGTGACATAATACAATACATTTGAACATGTAATTTAGTAATGTAAAGAAATTATGGCATTTGATATTACACATTTTAAAGAAACATTTTTACTATCTAGGAATGGTTAAATGGATCTGTTTGTCTGTCATGCTGCCCCCCTATGGCCAGAATCCAGTATAACAGTCAAAAGACTTAACTGTCTTGATGCGTTTCAATAGTAACCATGCCAAGCCTAGGGCCAATCCGAAAAAGACTTCCCAGGTGACCAATGGGATGTTCAGTTTCCGTAGGGCCACCCACATAGTTTCATCAATGATTAAAAAAATATAAATATATAAATATATATAAATATATTATTATTATGTTATTATAAGTAAGACAAGAGAGGGAAAAAAGAGAGGCTGCTGACCTTGAGTGATAACCGACTGCTGGGCGTTTGAAACACAATCATTCTAAGCAAGCTGACTGCCTTTTCTCATTGATTGCAAAAAATTACTTATCTGTCTTCTGAGATGAAACAAGGAGTTTTTGGTAACTAAATTATCGATTTTGATCATTTTGGGTAAAGTATAAAAAAAAGGGTTGCAATTAATATTTTAAAACAAGATATATGCATAGTCACTGCGGTTAAATTACAGCTGATAGATTAAAGAGATATCTTAGAATTTGTCTTAACTGTAGGTAATTAAGAATTTATTTCTGCTTAGACATAGGAGTTGGTTGTTTGCACAGATAATATATACAATTTCTGATGTTTTAATAAGAGTGTATATTGTCCTATTGTTTAACTTAGCACTGTTGATTGTACCAGTCTTAATGTTAGTAGCTAATATCTTAGTCTCATTGTGATACTTTAAATGCAATTCTGATTTGGGAGGCTATTGTGAATAAGGCAACTTTTATGAGATATGTATAGCATATTTTAATAGTTTTAGTGTATAGTATTGATTCATATTCTTGTTCCTACAAATATATTTCAATGTGTTTATAGATATCAACTAATAAAAAGAATTCAGGAATTTATATAAGTTTTATTGTCTTAGTATATGCATATTTGATTGTGGGTTTAAAAGCTATCAGACCTGGAATTATCACGTCAAGTAAGGTCAGATAATGCGGTTGTATTAAAAGTATTTTGCATCCTATGGTTAGTTTCACTCCTAAAATATTTTATTCTGATATTATTAAGTTGATTAGAATTTTGAAATTACACTATGAATGATTATAATATAAGTTGTTCTATACTATATTTACTGGTCCAAATGCAGCCTGTGCCATTTACACCATATAAACCTATATACAGGTCCAAGAGTGACTTATACTATTTTAAAGTGACAGTGAAGTCCAAAACAAAAAACTTTTATAATTCAAATAGGGCATGCAATTTCAAATGTACTTTAATCACCAATTTTGCTTTGTTCTCTTGGTATTCTTAGTTGAAAGCTAAACCAAGGAAGTTGATATAATTTCTTAGACCTTGAAGGCCGCCTCTAATCTGAAAGCATTTTGGCATTTTCTCACCACTAGAGGGCATTAGTTCATGTGTTTCACATAGATAAAATTGAGTTTACGCACGAGAAGTGAGCACTGATTGCTAAAGTGCAAGTCTGTCAAGTGAACTGAAATATGGGGGCAGTCTGCAGAGGCTTAGATACAAGGTAATTACAGAGGTAAAAAGTGCATTTCTATAACTGTTATGCAAAACTGGGGAATGGGTAATAAAGGAGTTATCGATCTTTTTTAACAACAAAAATTCTGGTGTTGACTGTCCCTTTAATCATATAAACCGCCTATGTTTTGTAAAGCAGATGTTTAAAGGTTCAAGAGAGGCCTTAATATACCTAGGAGGACAGAAACATTTTAAAGTTTTGAATATAATTAATCCCTCATATTATGTATATGTGAAAAGTAGAAAAGATGCCACTAATGTTTAAGAGGGTAAAAAAAAAAAAAAAAAAGTCACAGTAGGCAAGATTTTTTTTAAATTTAATCCGATTTAATAATATTTTTACATATGTTTTTATTTTTAAAAAAAAAAAAAAAAAAAAAAAAAAAACTGGTGTATCAGGCTTCTGGCTTTATCAGACATGATATAAAGATTAGTTTGTAACATACAAGAATTTCTAAAATATTTTTATATGAACTAGCCAATCAGGAGATTTTATAGTAATACATTGCTTTTTTGAATGAGCTTGAGCAATCATTAGAACAATGGTTGGATAAGAATGTGTGTATGAAAGAATTGCACCAGTATTATACAGGTACAAAACCCTTTATCCTAACTGCTTGGAACCCGAAAAGGTTTTAATTTCAGAATAGTTTGGATTTTGGAATATTCGTGTATTTGCATCTGTAAAATGTGGATGGGTCCAAGTATAAAAAAAATACTGTCTGTCTTGAATAGACAGGGCGGGCCGTGGACTTGGTACATCGCAAAAGAAAGAAATTTATCAGGTAAGCATAAATTTTGTTTTCTTTTGCATGATGTACCGGGGCCACGGATTCATCCTAACTTGTGGGATACCAATACCAAAGCTTTAGGACACGGATGAAAGGAGGGACAAGACAGGAACCTAAACGGAAGGCACCACTGCTTGCAAAACCTTACTCCCAAAAATAGCCTCCGAAGAAGCAAAAGTATCAAATTTGTAAAATTTTGAAAAGGTATGAAGTGAAGACCAAGTCGCAGCCTTACAAATCTGTTCAACAGAAGCATAATTTTTAAAAGCCAACGTGGAAGCTACCGCTCTACTAGAATGAGCTGTAATCCTTTCAGGAGGCTGCTGTCCAGCAGTCTCATAAGCCAAACGGATGATGCTTTTCAGCCAAAAGGAAAGAGAAGTCGCCGTAGCCTTTTGACCCCTACGCTTTCCAGAATAGACAACAAACAAAGAAGATGTTTGACGAAAATCTTTGGTTGCCTGCAAATAAAATTTCAAAGCATGAACCACGTCCATGTTGTGCAAAAGACGTTCCTTCTTACAAGAAGGATTAGGACACAGAGAAGGAACAACAATTTCTTGATTGATATTCTTGTTAGTAACAACCTTAGGTAGGAACCCAGGCTTGGTACGCAAAACCACCTTATCAGCATGAAACACAAGATAAGGTGAGTCACATTGTAATGCATAGTTCAGAAACTCTTCGAGCTGAAGAGATAGCAACTAGGAACAAAACTTTCCAAGAAAAAAGAACTAAATTTAGACTCCATGGCAGAGCAATAGGTTTAAACACAGGCTTAATTCTAACTAAAGCCTGACAAAAAGCCCCAACGTCTGGAACATCTGCCAGACGCTTGTGCAACAAAATAGACAGAGCAGACATCTGTCCCTTTAGGGAACTAGCTGATAATCCTTTCTCCAATCACTCTTGGAGAAAAGACAAAATCCTAGGAATCTTGATTTTACTCCAGGAGAAGCCTCTGGATTCGCACCAAAAAAGATATATTTACGCCATATCTTATGATAAATTTTCCTGGTAACAGGCTTTCGAGCCTGAATCAAGGTATTTATGACCGACTCAGAGAAACCCCGCTTTGATAGAATCAATCGTTCAATCTCCAAGCAGTCAGTTGCAGAGAAATTGAATTTGGATGCTTGAATGGACCTTGAATCAGAAGGTCCTGTCTCAATGGCAGAGACCATGGTGGAAGGGATGACATGTCCACCAGGTCTGCATACCAAGTCCTGCGTGGCCACGTAGGCGCTATCAAAATCACAGACGCTCTCTCCTGTTTGATTCTGGCCATCAGACGTGGAAGGAGAGGGAAAGGTGGAAACACATAAGCCAGGTTGAACGACCAGGGTACTGCTAGGAGCATCTATCAGTACAGCCTGAGGATCCCTTGACCTGGAGCCGTAATGAGGAAGTTTGGCATTCTGACGAGACGCCATCAGATCCAAATCTGGTGTGCCACATAGCCGCACCAGCTGAGCAAACACCTCCGGATGGAGTTCCCACTCCCCCTGCTTCCCAGTTCTCTACACCTGGGATATAGATCGCTGACAGATGGCAAGAGTGAGCCTATGCCCATTGGATTATCCTTGAGACCTCTATCATCGCTAAGGAACTCTTTGTTCCGCCCTGATGATTGATATAAGCCACAGTCGTGATGTTGTCCGACTGAAACCTGATGAATCTGGCCGAAGCCAGCTGAGGCCATGCCTGGAGAGCATTGAATATCGCTCTTAATTCCAGAATATTTATCGGTAGGAGAGCCTCCTCCCAAGTCCACAAACCCTGAGCTTTCAGAGAATTCCAGACTGCACCCCAGCCCAGAAGACTGGAGTCTGTCGTCACTATAACCCATTCTGGCCTGCGGAAACACATTCCCTGGGACAGATGATCCTGTGACAACCACCAAAGAAGAGAGTCCCTGGTCTCTTGATCCAGATTTATCTGAGGAGATAAATCTGCATAATACCCATTCCACTGATTGAGCATGCATAGTTGCAGTGCTCTGAGATGCAAGCGAGCAAACGGAACTATGTCCATTGCTGGTACCATTAGACCGATTACCTCCATACACTGAGCCACTGACGGCCGAGGAATGGAATGAAGAGCTCGGCAGGTGGACAAAATCTTTGATTTCCTGACCTCCGTCAGAAATATTTTCATGTCCACCGAGTCTATGAGAGTCCCTAGAAATGAAACTCTTGTGAGGGGGGAAAGAGAACTCTTTTTTACGTTCACTTTCCACCTGTGAGACCTTAAAAAGGCCAACACTAAGTCCGTGTGAGACTTGGCTAGTTGGAAGGACGACGCTTGAATTAGAATCTCGTCTAGATAAGGCGCCAGAAAGGACCCTAGCACCTTCGTGAAGATTTGCGGCGCCGTGGCCAACCCGAAAGGAAGAGCCACAAACTGATAATGTTTGTCCAGAAAGGCGAACCTTAGGAATTGGTGATGATCTTTGTGGATAGGAATGTGTAGATACGCATCTTTTAAGTCCACGGTGGTCATATATTGACCCTCCTGGATCAATGGTAAGATAGTCTGAATGTTCTCCATCTTGAAAGATGGAACTCTTAGGAATTGGTTTAGGATCTTGAGATCCAGAATTGGTCTGAAGGTTCCCTCCTTTTTTGGGAACTATAAACAGATTGGAGTAGAACCCCTGCCCCTGTTCTGCTTTTGGAACTGGGCAGATCACTCCCATGGTAATGAGGTCTTCTACACAGCGTAAGAACGTCTCTCTTTTTGTCGGGTTTACAGACAACTGAGACAGATGGAACCTCCCCCTTGGATGGGAATCCTTGAAATCTAGAAGGTATCCCTGGGTTACAATTTCTACTGCCCAGGAATCCTGAACGTCTCTTGCCCAGGCCTGAGCAAAGAGAGAGAGTCTGCCCCCTTCTAGATCCGGTCCTGGATCGGGGGCTACCCCTTCATGCTGACTTAGTGGCAGCAGCAGGCTTCTTGGCCTGTTTACTCTTGTTCCAAGCCTGATTAGGTCTCCAGGTTGGCTTGGATTGAGCAAAGTTCCCCTTTTGCTTTGCAGCAGGGGAAGAGGTAGAGGGACCACTCTTGAAGTTTCTAAAGGAACGAAAATTATTTTGTTTGGTCCTAGTCTTATTTGACTTATCCTGAGGGAGGGTATGATCCTTCCCTCCAGTAATGTCTGAAATGATCTCTTTTAATGCAGGCCCGAATAGGGTCTTACCTTTGAAAGGAATCGACAAAAGCTTAGATTTAGATGACACATCAGCTGACCAGGACTTAAGCCATAACGCTCTAAAATGGCAAAACCTGAATTCTTAGCCGCTAATTTAGCAAGATGAAAAGCGGCGTCTGTAATAAAAGAATTAGCCAATTTAAGAGCCTTAATTCTGTCCAAAATATCATCTAGTGGGGTCTCCATCTGAAGAGCCTCCTCTAGAGCCTCAAACCAAAAGTCAGCTGCAGTGGTTACCGGAACAATATATAGGTTGGAGAAGAAAACCTTGATGAACAAAAATTTTCTTTAGGAGACCCTCTAATTTGTTATCCATAGGATCAATGAAAGCACAACTGTCTTCAATAGGTATAGTTGTATGCTTAGCCAGGGTAGAAATAGCTCCCTCCACCTTAGGGACGGTCTGCCATGAGTCCTTTATGGTGTCAGAAATGGGGAACATTTTCTTAAAAACAGGAGGGGGAGAAAACGGAATACCTGGTTTATCCCACTCCTTAGTAAATATGTCCGAAATCCTCTTAGGGACCGGAAACACATCAGTGTAAACAGGAACCTCTTAATATTTGTCCATTTTACACAATTTCTCTGGAACTACAATAGGGTCACAATCATCCAGAGTAGCTAAAACCTCCCTAAGCGGAGGTGCTCTAGCTTAAATTTAAATGCCATCATATCTGAATCTGTGTGAGGGAACGTCTTTCCTGAATCAGGAATCTCTCCATCAGACATCAAATCCCTCATCCCTACTTCAGAACCTTGTGAGGGAATATCGGATACGGCTACTAAAGCGTCAGAAGGCTCAGCATTTGTTCTTAACCCAGAGCTACTGCGCTTCTCTTGCAACCCAGGCAGCTTAGATAAAACCTCTGGGAGGGTAGTATTCATAACTAAAGCCATATCTTGCAAGGTGAAAGAATTAGACGCACTAGAAGTACTTGGCGTTGCTTGTGCGGGAAAAACCTGATTTCCTTCTGTCTGAGAATCATTTAATGCCAAGTACTTCTAGTGCGAGTTTGCAATTTATAGACATATCAGTATAAGTGGGACACATTGTAAGAGGGGGTTCCACAATGACTTCTAAACAAATTGAACAATGAGTTTCCTCAGTGTCAGATGTGTTTAACAGACTAGTAATAAAGCAAGCAAGCTTGGAAAACACTTTATTTAATGAAAAAAACACAATTTGCAAAAACGGTACTGTGCCTTTAAGAGAAAAAAAAAGTCATCCACAAACTGCAAAACAGGTTAAAATTGCTTCAATCTTTCTAAAATGTTAACAGTGTACCCACTAAGCTTTAGAAGGATTGCACCACAAGTTAATAAGCAATAAACCCCCAAATGCCAAAACCGGATTGAAAAATGTGTAAAACACCCCTATAAGCACCTTGCCACAGCTCTGCTGTGGCCCTACCTGCCCTTAGGAACGATAATATGGGGTTAAAGCTTCGAATAGGCCCTCAGAAGATCATCAGGACCTCAGGAGAAGTTGCTTGCTGCTTGTCTGTATAACAATGTGCAACTGAGGCGCGAAAATAGGCCCCGCCCACCTCACTCGATGTTACTGGGGCCTACTCAAATCTAACAAACTTAGTTTGAAAAACCTTGTGGGTTATAACATACCCAAAATAAGCCAAATGACCCCTCAAGCATACATCCCATAAACCTAAACGTTACACCCAGAACACACAAATGTTTGTACCAATTTCATACAAACAAACTGAGTGCCCAAATTTTTTTTTAGCCCTTTATGCAAGCTAGTAGAACCTCTTTCATACTAGGATTACTGCTTACCCTTCCCCTAATGGGGATACTGTCAGCCTTTCTGAGTTGACAGTCTCTGCAGAAAAATGACTGAACATACCTCATTGCTGTATAGCAAGAACCATTCCTCACACTGAAGTTTTCCTGTACTCCTCAGCTCATATGGGAACAGCAGTGGACCTTAGTTACAAATGCTAAGATCATCATCCTCCAGGCAGAAATCTTCATATATGTTCTGCCTGAGAGCAAATAGTACAACACCGGTACCATTTAAAAATAAACTCTTGATTGAAGATGAAATAAAAACTAACAGTTTAACACCTCTTCTCTTTACTCTTCCTGCTAAGAGCCAGCAAAGAGAATGACAGGGGGGTGGAGTTAAGGGGGGAGCTATATAGACAGCTCTGCTGTGGTGCTCTCTTTGCTACTTCCTGTCACGAAGGACAATATCCCACAAGTTAGGATGAATCCGTGGACTCGGTACATCATGCAAAAGAAAATGGTTTCCCCTCACAGGATGTGATAATAAAGCCAACTTCTTTCCAGATAAGGAGAAGATACTCCAAGCTTCCAGGAAAAACCCCACTTTCAAATTTCTGCGGAATGTTATCAGGTTCTACCAAGATCTGAGTCTACAGACTCTTCAGAGAAGAAACTCAATGAGACCCCTGACTACCTTACTAAGGAAGCAACAAATCCAATATAAATGGGGATTCCCCTTTGCCTTATCCATCACAAAAGACTCTAAGACGATCAGTATCAGAGAACATACCGGAAGTGTGTAAAATTGTAGGTCTGGAAACCCCAGGTATCCTGGACTCTGGACCTCCTCTTCTACAGAAGCCCATCGCAACAGTCTTTGAGCCAAGTGAAATGGCAGAAGGTGAACTGAAAGAGGCAAAAAACAAAAAAGAGATCAGGGACGAGGGACTTGGTTGATCTCTCCTGTCACATGGGAAGAACAGGAGCTGGGGGTAACCCACAGACTCACCCGAGGGGTGTAGGAGGACGGTAAAGCCAAAATTGAAGGAGTGACTCCCTATGAGAAATTTTCTATTTCTGGAACTCCTGAGTCACGCACAAGTTACAGTTTTCAATAAATGCCTATGTATTTACCCTGATGGGGCTGCAGAGCAGTCTCAATTATACTGTGGAGAATGCTATGGGATGGGTACCCATTTACCCAGTTAGCAAGATTGGATAATTAGTATTCAACCTCTGCAATGCTTTTTGTTAACTCATGGTTGTCCCTATGTTAGGGATCAGTTATATGTTGATTTACTGTTAAATTGTTGTGTCTCCCCAGTTTTCCTTTTTCTTTCCCTATTCTTTTTCCTACTCAGTGATTCCATCCAGATGCAAATCCATACCGACAGGAACACTCTGCTAAGACATTCGATAAAGGGTAAGATTTCTTATCTAAAAGCATTTAGCCCCAGACATGGAGAAGTAGGTCGGGTTAGTAATTATAAACCTATCTAACAGAATAAGATTGATATTCCACAATGTTAGGGGCCTAAATACAGATACTAAGCATAGAGTTGCAATTAATCAATACAGAACCTTGAACGCCAATATACTCTTCCTACAGGAGACCCACTTTATTAAAGAATCAATTCCGAAATATTGGGCGAAACAATTTAACTTGCATTATCATGCGACAGCCACTACCAAAAAAAGGGGGGTTTCAATATTAATTCACTCCTCTGTCGGATTTACCCTCGACAGTACTGTAGTGGACCCGGAAGGGAGATACCTGATAGTAAGGGGACGCATACTAGATTCAGAGGTAACCCTATGCAATATATATGCCCCCAATGAAAACCAACACGCATTCTTCATGCATATTTCCCACTTACCAACACAATGGTCACAATCCAAAATCATTTTAGCAGGGGACTTTAATATAACCATGGCCCTGATCAAACCAAGTAACAACAGACCCCTAACCAACAAGAACCTCAGACACAATCGAATTGTAAAATCGATTCAAGATACATTAGCGCCCCACTCACTGTTGGATACGTGGCATACACTATCCGGTACTACGTTGAACACTACATTCTATTCTGCGGCGCACAATTGCTATGTTAGGTTGGATTATATATACACCAGTCAGGTACTACAACCATTACTACATAGTTCAGGCACACATGCTTGTGTGTGGTCGGACCACTCCATAGACTCACTGGATTTGGAGGGCTGAGAGATACACAACGAAGCAGATCATGGACATATGACCATACACTTTTAAAAAAATATGCAGGTACATGAAGACACACTTTGTTCGCTTATGGAATACTGGACGATTAATACTGATTCCACATCAAATCCGATATGTACATGGGCCACACATAAAATAGTATTTAGAGGATTATTAATCCAGGAGAAAGCTAAACTAAACAAGAAGAGTAGGATCTATATAGAACTACTACATTGAGAAATAGACGAATTAGAAAGACAACACAAACTGATTAAACGAACAGCGACGCTACATACCTTACAAGACAAAACACACTGGCAACGATACTTAACTCTCAAGCGGCGAGGGCGGCCCACAGACTTAGATCACAGTATTTTATTTACGCGAACAAGCCAGATAGATTTATGGCGCATAAAATTAGAGAGATGCAGAGCTTCAGCGATCCTCTTGATAGAGACAGAGCAGGAGCGCTTGACATCCCACCCACAGGAAATAGTTAACACTTTTGCAGCCTTTTACGGGAAACTATATGACGGGAAGAAAGGGATACATAGTTTAGAGACAGATTCCCGGACTGTAGACTTCTTTGATGACTGCCAGTTGGCTTTGCTAACAAAAGAGCAGCGAGATTCTCTCAATGCCCCGATATCAAATCTGGAGATCATAGGGGCTATTAGATGCATTGGTCCCTCACCTTACAAACCCTGCAATTTTATATTGGAAGGCAACCCCATCCCCTCGGATTTGCTACATGCTAAAGTAGTAGGTAATTCCCAAACCTGGGAAAGACCACAAGAAATGCCAAAATTATCGCCCAATATCACTGATCAACCAAGATCTTAAAATTTTCACCGAAATTTTGGCTAATCGCCTCAAACCAATTATGCCCAGTTTGGTTCACCCCGATCAGCTGGGGTTTTTAAAAGGATAGAGAGACACCAGACAAAATCAGAAGGATGACTAACCTCATACATTACTTCGATGGATCGCGGACGCCTTCTCTGCTCCTCTCGTTGGACGCGGAGAAGGCATTCAATAGAATAGATTGGGGGTATATGAGAACAGCCTTACATAAAATGGGATTTGCGGGTTCATTCATGACAGCACTACGGTCAATCTACTCAAATCCTCAGGCCCAGGTGACCTCAGGGGGTTACAAATCTAAAAATTTTGCGATACTAAACGGAACCAGACAAGGCTGTCCCCTTTCGCCGTTATTGTTCACCCTGTGTATTGAGCTGTTGGCGGCTAAAATTAGACACCACCCTGACATTTCCGGAATTAAAATAGCCAAGTCAGAATACAAATTAGCTCTCTTTGCGGATAATATTTTATTAACCATTACAAAGCCGCTAGACAATTTCACTTCCATTTCGGGATACAGGATAAACACAGATAAGTGTGAAGCGCTTCCTATAGTCATTTCCCAATACTCCCAAAAAATTTTGGAAGCAAACTTTGATTTTAAATGGGTAAAACATTCTCTCACATACTTGAGGATAAATCTAATAGCACACACACAGCTTCTATATAAAGCATAAGTGTGTCCCAATCTTTAGCTAAATTAGAAAAGAAATTCTCAAATGTTAAACGTATAGCTATTCCTGGCCTGGGAGACTGGCGTCGGTAAAAATGAACATCCTCCCGCGTATTTTATATCTTTTAGAACACTGCCCATCAAAATCATTTAACCAGATATAGAAAAATTACAGTCAGAACTCCTGGCCTACATTAGAGGGTCAAAGTCAGCCAGGATCCCTAAACCGATAATCCAGACATGGGGGGGGGGCTCCAGATTTGATGGAGTATTACAGAGCAGCTAGACTGTCGCAGGACTCTATGTTCTTAAAAAAGTCTGAGGAAGCGATCTGGGTTGCCCTGGGGGCGGAATTGGGGGAACGGGAGGACAGCGACTAAATATTGTGGGACGCACAGTTATCACAGGGAGGTAGGGTATCTTCCAAGACACATACACTAGACTTGACAGTAAACACATGGAGGAAAGCATTGAAGAGAGGAGACCTTATTCCAGAATACTCCTTACTAACACCAATCAGATACCTCCTACACGACGACTCCCGCATTCAAATTAAAAAATGGGAAAATAAGGAGTTATATAGGGTGGCAGATATAGTGGACAGGGGGAAATTAATCTCACTCTCAGATACAAGCAAAAATACACCTGAACAAGCTACACTGGTACCTTTACTTACAATTAGGATCCGCCCTACAGGCATTTCTTAAAAAATCCCTGGGCAAGGTAGCCACAGTCCTGGAGTGGTGTGGCAGTAGCCCCTTTAGGACTAAGCACTCAATATCCAGAATTTATCTGGCTCGGCAGTCCCCTCCAAGTAGGACCAAAATCTTACATAATGCTAGCTTGGAAAAAAGAACTAAATATAGTTAGAGAGACACAGGAATGGGAGAAAATGTTTCAAGTAGCAGACAAGGGACTAGTAAATGCTGACTTAAGGGAGAATACTATGAAAACTATATTTTGGTGGTACTTGAACCCAGTTAGAACCTCCCATATGCATCCACAAGGGACCAATCTATGCTATAGAGGATACGGGGAAACTGGCTCCTACACTCATATGTGGTGGGAGTGTGGGGAGGTGCGAGGGATTTGGAGATCACTATCGGCCTTCATTAGTCAGCTATTTGACGAAGAATTTGATATAACTATACAACAAGCGCTACTACACGAGGGTATAGACAGGTTCCATAAACACCTAAACACATTTATTAGAATATTATGCACAATTAAAAGAACTTGTATCACAGGGCACTGGAAAGTAGGTACACCAACTTGGCCAGAGATATTTAATAAGATCCAATACACTTATACTATGTATGAATCTGCAGCTGATATATTAAACAATAGAGATTCATTCAACCAAATCTGGTACTACTGGATAAATAGGTCAACATAGTCTAAGAGAGTGTTGCTTAAATTCAACTTCGGATACTGCATCAATATAGCTTTTAAGATAGCAATCAAGTATTTAAAAACAAATGGTTGTCACTGAGTTTAGGGATGTTTCCTCCCCCCCTCTTCCCCTTCACCTCCCTACCCATTTCTCCCTTTGGGTTTTTCCTATACTTCCTTGTCGCTCTCCCCTCGGTGGCACTTATAGTGTAATTTTACCACAGTAATATGGTCACTAGTGATATATAACGATGTACTGGGAATAAATTGTGGACTTTTACTATTGTACCCAGGGGCAGACATTTCCTATCGAAGAGGGAAAGCCAGGACACCAATATTGCATTGAACAGGAATGGGGAGCAAATATGGACAATGGTTTGAAATGTATTCTGTTGATATTCCCTTCCTGTCTTTGGTACTCACACATTGTGTCAAAAGGTATTGAAATAGATATCATGATGTGTCTAACTTCAAAAGTATGTAAAAATTTGTGTTTTCTTTCCCCCATTTTTCCCTCAATAAAATCATTAAAACATAAATAGCATTTGGTACAGGGAAAACTGATACCAAGGTGTGATCATTTAGTAATCCCAGTATAAAAAATTAAAAAAAAAAGTGATTTATACAATGTTTTTTTTTATTCAAAGCACACAGATTTCACTGCAAAGCATTACCCAGACTTCTATTTTAAATACAGCTGTAATGCCATTTAGTAAACTAGCATTACAATGCCCATGTAAATATGAGCATGCATGGATAAATGTCCAAACACATTACAAAGACTGTCCTCACATGTGAAAGAAATGTGCCGTGTGCACCCAGCGGAACAATACATCCTCTGTGACAACAGTATTAGCATGTGTGACAGACCTACATTGATATGGAAAACTTAAAGGAAAAGTTAACTGTCACTCATCACTATGAAGATTTATATAGTAAATCCAAAATTTGTGTGAGTTTAAGTCCTCAATTTTATAGCATCTTTATTAAAAAACATTTTAAACTACCTTTTACACTGCTCGTAACTCTGCCCGGCTATTAAAAAATTTTTGTTTTGTAATGACGAATCAGTTGAAATCCATTTTGATTGGTTCCCCCACTGGCGCCCCAACAGACTAATTTTACACCCACCAACCTAAATACGCATGCGTGTCTCAAGAAATTTACGGCCGCAATATGCGCATTCTATGTTTGGGAGGATTGGCGATAGACAACTAAAGAGGGCTGGTAGCCGAGATCATTGTGTAGATGCGCCTGTTGCCATGCTAAAGAGAGCTAACCTTAGAATTAGCAGTTGTAAGTTATATGAGCATGCTGTGAAGCTCTCTATTCTATTAAAAAGCTAAAGCTACATCCTAGCTACCTGTCAGCATTGAAGGCAGACTGCCGCTCGCTCCTCCTAAGTCCTAAATGTCCTTAGTAACTTGTACTTGTTATTGGTCTCACTCTGTCACCTCACCCGGTCCCCAAGTCAGTAGTCAGTGGGTGGGACTGGAATGACTGACAGCCAGGCACAATGGGTCACCATCAGGAGCAGCATTTAAGGCATTCCCATCCCAACTACTGACTTGGGGACCGGGTGAGGCGACAGAGTGAGACCGACAACAAGTAAAAGTTACTACTGACATTTAGGACTTAGGAGGAGCAGTCTGCCTTCAATGCTGACAGGTATTATTATTATTATTATCGGTTATTTGTAGAGCGCCAACAGATTCCGCAGGTAGCTAGGATGTAGCTTTAGCTTTTTTTTAATAGAATAGAGAGCTTCACAGCATGCTCATATAACTTACATTACAACTGCTAATTCTAAGATTAGCTCTCTCTAGCATGACAACAGGCGCATCTACACAATGATCTCCCCTACCAGCCATCTTTAGTTGTCTATCGCCAATCTGCTTTCAATGCTGACAGGTAGCTAGGATGTAAGTTTAGGAGTGAGCGGTGGTCTTCCTTCAATGCTTGCAGCTCAAAGTATTGATCGTTTTTCTGAGCATGTGCAAAAGAATATGCCGCATGAATGTGCAGGTAAGAGCGGGTGGGACCGGTCTTACATGTAATGGAGAAAAATCAGGAAATGATTGGGTGGGCAGAGGAAGCACGGCAAAAGGTATGCTATTTAGGATATAAATTACTAATAAAAACAAACTTTTTATTTTTTTTATTTTAAAAAGTTAGCGACTGAACTTGTCTAATGGACATTAATGGATGGCATTAATGTTGAGGCTCTAAATTTACTTTCACTTTAATCGGATCTATTTATTGGCAGTAAGGTAAGATACACTTTGACCCAGACACGAGCTTGAGTTCTAGGATAGTTTTAAAGGTTGCTGTAATTGTCAGGCATATTTGTTAGATACAGTATGATTGGCTAGTGGGTCTGGCAGCACTCTTGTTATATTTCTGTGTTATAACGTATGGGATGTCCATGCTACCACTTTCAAATATTGCCAAATTGCATTTTTTTTTCCCCAGCATGTTTAATATTGTTTTCTGAATATTTATTTTTTGCTATGTGCTCTTAGGCTAGTTGTTTGCAGGTGCCTAAGCGGAATGTGCCTTTAAAGGGACACTAA